>NC_056733.1:119869714-119872214 GCF_019279795.1 Protopterus annectens | reverse complement strand
TGGTACATATAGTACTAACTAACCACAATTTCTGTAATAAATCCCATTAATTTTTACTTCAATTATATCTATACCACCGTTTCCCACTATACTTAGTCTATAATTCATATAGATCTGCAGTAATAGCATCTTCTAAAACAATCAGGGAGGGGTATAAGGGTGGGTTATAAATACGTCTTTTCAGGATTTTATTTTGTTGGTCCCTTAAAAAATTTTTATATGACGTAATGTAATTGTTTTATTGCTTTTGCTATAAATATCCTGTTTAATTAAATGGATTTTAGATTCTGATGAAGTCCATGCATTTGTATGGACGAAAGTGCTTAATCTTTGTAATTTTTAATAAAAGTGTAGTTTAAAGTGTTCCAAGTCTAGGGTGCTCTGTCTTGTTGGCTGATCGGCACATAATTTTATTTATTTGGATTTGTTGATGTTTTCTGAGTCACTAAACCTTTACTTTTTAAACTTAAAAAGTTGCTAGAATGAAAAGTGTTGTGATATCATGGATTTTGTGAAGGATATGAAGTCTGAAACTCAAATGATTGCCATTATTTAGTGACTTAAATCCTCAATAATTTGCAAGAATACATACATTTTATGAGGAACTGACCAAAAATATGATGTGAAAATCTGGACAGTTGAGAGGTATGGTTGGAGGTTGGGGTTAAGCTGGCAATGGACTTAAAAACTGAGGGACAGCAGTGCAAAATGTTAAGATAAAAGATAAATGCAGTTTTTTAAAGGATGACTTGTGAAATATCTGAACTGAAAATGTAAAGGCAGAAAACAGGTATGATGTGTTTCAAGTACATCTCTTTGGCAAATCCAGCTCATGTACAGCAGGAGAAGATGAATTTGTGAAGAATGGAAAAAGACAATAAAATTATGGAAGACATAAAAATGAAAATGAAAATGCACACAGTGAAACATCTGTGTCTAAGTGTTATCAGCAAGAAAACTAGAGACATTCCTTGGGATTCAGGAAGGCTTAATGAAAACCTTAGCTCCAAAGGCTTTCCCCTCATAGGGGCCTCAGCACTGAGAGTAGTCTTGTGGGTGAAGATGCATACTTATGCAGCAGTCTGGGCAAGTGGGCAATGCAAGTTAGCTTTGTGGTCTACCTAAGAAATGTCTGAACTCCCAGTTTGCTCAGCTGAGTGAAATCTCAATCTAGGAGAAAAGATGATGGCCGTAATGACATGGTGGTCACCCATTCACTCCTACGGGAGTAATCACGCTACAGTTAAATTTAATGAAGACATAAGGGTGTGTGGGTTGTTAGTGTGTTTATGTGCATGTGTCTGTAAGGAAATGAACAAGGCTACCTGAATGTGTGTCAGTATGTGTGTGCCTGGGTGATCACATGGGGTAGATAGGGAATTGAGAGTCTGGATGTATGTTTCCATGAATGTGATCAAGCATGGATCTGAGGCTTGATCCTTGAGGTGTGTGTGTGTGTGTGTGTGTGTGTGTGTGTGTGTGTGTGTGTGTGTGTGTGTGTGTGTGTGTGTGTAAATGTGCTTGTGTGTGTTTGTGACCACATGGATGGAGGGTGCCTTTGCTAATGTGATGCATGGACCTCTAGGAATAGCACTAACATGGTCAGGTCTGACAACACTGTTCAATTTAGAACTATGATAGTAAGTCAATAACTAGGTGTTTTTCATTACCGCTAAACCTATATCTGAATCAAATTTACTCACTATCATGCTAATTGCCCAACCTGTGCTGTATAAATAAATACCTATTTGTTAACCAGGTAGACCCACTGGACACACAGTCCATTTTTAGAAGTGACCCAGGAGCAATGTCTGGTTAAATGACTTGCTCAAGGTCTCACAGTCAGCAAATGGGGGTCAAAGGAATCAAACCCTGTACCACAGGGACTACAGCTTACAGCTTTAAACCTCTGTGCCAACTGCTAGATCTGGGGAGGTAAAATACAATAAATGTAAATGAACTCTCAGTTCATAATTTGGTGGATAATAGAGCAAGATAGGATAACATTAATGGAAAATAAATGCAGACCTTAGAAAATGACTCATAGAACAAGTAAGTTAAAAGCATTACAGAAGGTGCAAAAAGATATTGGATTTATGTGACAGAAAAAAGTGAATGGAGAGTTAATGTGAAAAACATTCTGAAAGGTATGCAATAAAGGCAAAGTAAAAATGTACAACTAATGCAGAATATAAGCAATGAAGGCAATATCTACAAAGTGGAATAAAAACAGGAGAACAAGAGATGAATCAGATGTGTGGAGGTAAACATACTATACCTGAAGAGAACAGCTTGGAGCCTATGGAGACCATGTGGTGGGAATGCATGTGAGAAGTGTAAAGGGATGGTCTGAGTATATATCATTGCCAAATGCAATGTGAGACTGTTGTGACTGGAGGGTTACAGATGGTATATACACTACCAGAGGGGTATGGGGCAGTGTGTTACCAGTGTAGCTACCTCTGAGGTACACAGGCTATAGAGGTAATTATCCATATAT
>NC_056733.1:119749714-119864714 GCF_019279795.1 Protopterus annectens | reverse complement strand
TTCTGTACACACATATCCTAGCTTATCTTGTAAGTAGGCACACATTTTCTGTGTAGGCACTCTCACTAACCTTAATGTTTCTCTTTTGATTTGACATATGCCAGTGGCAAACTCTACTTCTAATATGTCTGATCCTTTTTTACTAGCTATACTTTTCTTTTCATCAGTAGGTATTATGGTAACTATATAAAATACATATTTACTAATATTTAAATATGATTAGAAGATAATTATCATTTTGTTCAGCATTTCTTATATCCTGATAAGAGTTTGGGAGTTTCTGCAACAGATGTTGACTGGCAATTTATATACAAAGCTACCAGTATTCTGAATCTGCAGTGTAAAAATGCTTAACCAAAAAAGCAAAAAAATCCATTTCATTAAAACACGAAATATTCTGTATCACTACACTGTCCAAGGAGAGGAATATGTAGTTGCCTGATCTTGTACTGTATTACATTTTACAATATAATTAAATATTTTCTTTAGTCTGAATTCACATTCTAATTTTTATATGAACCACAGACTTCAGGATATATATATATATATATATATATATATATATATATATATATATATATATATATATATATATATATATATATATCCACAGTTACACAGCACTGGAGAAAGGAGAACTCTCCAAAACAGTACATAGTATTCTCCAGCATTTTTTTATCTTACGGGAGTGAGCCAGTGATTTTCATATGTCACATCAAGGAAGGACGTGTGGTTATTTTCGCAACCATCATTTTTTCTCTGATGCCCTCCCTTTTTACTGGACTTCTTTTGTGTTTTACCTACATTAGAAATTCAATGTTAAAGGAAGAGACAACTGCAAATCAGGAGTTAGAGGTACTGTAATCAGCTTACTTGTGTTCAGATATTAGAACCCATGTACCATATTTTTCTACTCTGTTCCATGACATTAACATTTGAGAAATTGGTTTAGTTTAGTTAGAAATTTCTTTCCTTATCATATCAAGTATGGTGGGTTGTGGATGGATGGATACATTCACACCCATACAGAACTAAGCCTTTAGAAATTTAACAGCATCTGTGCCTTTTTTCTGTATCTGATTAATTTCACATTCCAGGCAGTTTATGGCCATGACTTAAAGTAAATAATTTCCTAGAGAAAAGAAATGTTTTTTAGCATGTTGTGAGCCAAATGAGAATCTTCCATACATAAGGCATTTATTTTCACTAGAAATTAAGGGGTCCAGGAGTTAGAAGATGCTTAGATGACTGAACTGTAAAAACAGAGCAAAAAATGTGTGTGTGTGTGTGTGTGTGTGTGTGTGTGTGTGTGTGTGTGTGTGTGTGTGTGTGTATTATATATATATATATATATATATATATATATATATATATATGGGAACACTACTAAATCTCGAAAGTTTGAAATCTCGAATTTCAAATGCTCGAGACCATGTAGCTGAAATTTCATATTACCGAAAGACCAGAAGCGTGAAATTCAAAATCCCAATGGTAAGGGATTTTGAGTTAGCGCTTCTGGTGTTGCGGTTCAGGTAAGTATGTGTGTGTAAGTGTGTTTGTGAGGGGCTTTAGTGTGTGTGTGTGAGGGGCTATAATGTGTGGGTGTGAGTTTGCCTTGTGTGTATGTCTGTGCGATCTCGGAGTTGGAATATTAAAGTCGGGGGGTGTGGGGGGCATAACCCCCTATAGAAAGTGCAGGGAAGCCCCCCTGCTTATCTTTAGTGTAGGATGGTTTGTTTGGTTATGGGGGGAGGCTATGTATATGTTTGTGTGTGTGCTGTATGTATGTAGTACTTTCGCGATTTTGAATTTCACGCATTTAAAATGTCGGTAATGTGTGGTTTAGGGATTTTAGTCTCGGTATTGTGGGCTTCGGGAGTGTGTAGTTTTGGTATTACGTAGTGATTCCATATATATATATATATATATATATATATATATATATATATATATATATATACACACACATATATGAGTGTGGTGAGTTGCATGATTCACTGACAAGAAATCAGTTTGTATGTGGTATTAAACAATGATCAAGTCAGTGGCAGGTCACTGACATGCTGGATTTATGTATCAACTCTCAGGATCATAGAGTATGTTTAGACTTCTGAAGCTCTCAAGCTTGACTCTTAATAAGTTTAAAGCAATAGTGAATATACAGAAACTGCATGATAGATACTTTTTTCTGTGATTCCTTTGTGCCGTACAATATACTTCCAGGTTGTTTTAAAACTTGTTAGACATGCCATTCCCAAACAGGAAGTTATTAGAACATAATGCAGCTTAGGTTTTGTCACAGGAACAGTGATAAGAGCTTCAGAATGCTAAAAAGTTTAGCCACTGAGGCACCTCTTCTGACTTTTATGATGTGTCACAGCTGGCTACACTTTGTGTAGATGCTAGCCACCAAGGGCTTGAAATGGTACTACTGCAGAGAAAAATGGAAAAGCAACATGCAGGTCAAGAGTGTTTGCTAATTCTCAGTCACTGTTCAGAGCAAGACATGCTAGCCATTAATTTCTTGATTATGTTTATGACAAATTAGTCAGTGTACAGTCAAATCAAAAAATGCTGCAGTGTATATTTAAAAAAAATTCTCCCTAAAGCATTAACTAGACTTCAAAGAATATTGCTAAGTTTGGAAAAGTATGATCCTCAAGTTTGGTACAAAAAAAATAAGTAAATAGATACGCGTAGCTGTCACAGATCACAATCTATCTGCATCAGTGTAAATAAAATTTGCTAGAGAAACAAGTAGAGGTTTTGTGGGTTATTTCGCAATTATCCATATATGCTCAAATACAGAAACAAAGATTCTCTATGAAATAAGCTGAGGGGAATGCAATTGCTATGAGATTTAGTTATTTATGGGTATCAGACAATGCTAGATCACTGCTTCCAAACATAATATACTTTTGTTACTATGAGGTCAAGTATATACAAGGCTTAATGTTTAAAGATGCTAATGCTATCAATCCCACTTGGTTGGGTGCTGCTGTTGTACATACAATCCCTGAGTCACATATGGGAATTACAAAATATAATAAAAGAACATGCTGTGTTCTTTTCTGCCCTAAAAATCCTGAGCAAATGGAAACTGAATGTATAGCTCAACAGTACAAAATCATAATTAAAAGAGGAAATGTTGACACGTAATAGATCTTGACTGAAAAAGAGGAAGGATTTATTTCTGATCATCAGTCTGCACTCCTTCTTGTGGAAAACAGGCTGAGAAGGCCAGCTCGTCTTTCGTAAGTATTTTTTGCAGCTATGCTGACATAACTGAGGTCAGTACTACCTTTCATAAGCTCAAAGGGTGGCTTAGACATGGCATGAGTTCCATTTCATTAATCCTCCTGAAGTAGCCTCTTTGATTTCAAGCATGCTGTCGTCTAAATGCATCTTGGACTAACAAGAGTGGTTCTTGCTCATCTCAGTATGTTTTGTCCAGTAATTTATAAATTGTTTCTGCTTCGTTAAGTACTGAGGTATTTCTATCTGTTTTAAAGGAGGCCTTAGTCACCTCATTCCTGAAAAAGCTTAACTTGGATCCTGGTGACTTAGGGAATTGCCACCTCATTCCTGAAAAAGCTTAACTTGGATCCTGGTGACTTAGGGAATTGCCGCCTCATTATAATTTTCCTTTTATAGGTAAAGATATTGAGAAGATTGTGTACTTGCAGCTTGATTCCATTCTCCAAAAGCACTTTTATCAATTCTAGGTCTGGCTTAAACATACCACTAAAATGACCATTATTTGGGTCCTGAATGCACTCCTAATAGTGAAGGATAGGTGGCGTTATTCTATTTTGGGTCTTCTGTGTTTTTAATTGCATTTCTTTTTGGTGCCCCATTGCCTGCCAAACAACAGCTTTCCATAATCTCTTAACCCATTTGTATCTTACTGGGTGAGATCTGTTTCTGGCTAATATACTTTCCGTAAGGCAAGAGATTATCACAGAACTGTCATTCTGGCAGCCAGTAGGGCAGTTATTAAAATTATTCTGCCTAACCCCAACCCCCTCGTGGTGACATGGGCTTCTACATCACTGCTGAGAGTCCACCTTTGCCATTGATACTGAGGTACACCCGCTCCCCGACACAACTTTTCAAGGGCTTGGGCAGACCCACCCATATTCTTTCTCCATGGGGCCTGATCTCAGGAGTGTGGCCTACACCACTCCCCTGGAGCACTAGGTTATCACAAAGACAGGAGCTACCACAAACTTCCCTTTCAAGCAAATGTTCTGATTTAGGCCACACATCTTTTGTGCATCTCTACCTAGCTATTCCAGCTTCCCAAGCCTCTAATCTGGGGTCATCTGGATCAAAGTCAGTGCTTTAGCCTTCTGTGTCACAGTACCAAGATATTATTTTCATTGTATATTATCCCATCCACCCAGTTCAGATGTTGTGATATTCACATATAGTTGGACCTGATTTGGCAAAGTAACCTGTCTTTCAAGTGTTCAGGCTCCTACCTTACCTCTATAATGCATTTGTCCTGTCTGCTTCCTCAAATTTCATTTGCTGCTTCAACTATTCAGATGATCTTGACCAAGATTCAGATGAGTTTAATTGTTTTTTAGCTTCAATTTAACCTTTTTTAAGATTTTTCTTCACAAATTTAATTTCCCCTTTTCTCCATTTTAAATATATATACATATTTACAGACAAACGTTCTTGCGTCTTCCCATTCCCACAGCTAGGTGTACCAGGCCAAGTTACTTCTCTCATCTCTTTTTTTCTTCATGTCTTGAGAGTTATCCATTTTTTCTTATAGTACAGATATTATTTTGGTCATCATGCTGTCATTATTGCTTTTGTTTCTACTGTAACTGCTGTTAACTGTTGCTACTGTCATTACTGTTATTATTGCTTTTTCTAGACATATTGCAGATATGAGCTTCAGAAAGTGCATCCACTGCGTGCATAAAATTCCACCCCAGAATAACCAGTGTGATATGTCTGAGCCAAAGCATCTTCAGGCCATCTGTGATATCTGAAAGGGCTTTGTCCTACATTCTGTCTCTAAAAGAGAAAAAATAAGTTAATCCTTAAGGGCTACCTTCCTGCCTCCTCCTTAGTTTTAGACCAGGAGAAAGGTAAGGATGGAGATAAATATATAGTTAAAGACAGAGAAAAAGACAGAAATACAGAAAAAGAGAAAGATAAAGAGAAAAGAAAAAGCAGAGGGCTCTCAGGCCTGAGCTTCTCTACCAAAATTTCCACATCCTAACCATTTACCTGTGCTCTTGGCTCCAACTACTTCAGTCCCATCTCTGTCTCTGGTGCCAGGGCCCTCCCACACCAAGGCAAATATTAAACATGATTGCCCCACCCAAGAAGAATAGCCAGCAGCCGCTCTTCTGAGAGGCAGCTTTCTAAGCTTCTTCCACCCTGTCTTCCCTCTATGTCATCTTTGGAACCTACTAGGTCAGTCCAGAGCACAAGTGATTTTGATGGGGAAAGTATGATGAGAACCTTTGCAATGACTTACATTGATATAGGTGTCACCCCTTTTTTATCCAGGTGGACTGGGTTGGCCTTACAACTCCCCTTAGAAATGTTTTCCCCTGGTACAAGTTTCTTTACAAGTTTTGCAGCTGTAGATCTTGTCCAAAGCTTCCTATCTTGGCAACACCAGGGTTGGATTCCTTGGTGCCTAATATGAAGTATCCAACTCACTCAATTCCAGTTACTTGGGAGTCAATGGTGCCTTAGGGTTGACTTCTCAATGCTGGGTCTTCGGTGTCATTATTGCAGCCAGAGTTGTCTGCGTTCAAGGTGTCAGCTCCGATCCTGATATTGGAGCTGTCCAGTACATCGGCATCTGTGCTACTGTTTTCAGTACCATTGATGTCTACCTGTTTTGGGACAAAAATGGTGTCAACCCTGTGGTCTCTCATGCTGATAGATTTGGTGTCTGCTTTCAGATTCATCAAGAAGACCACAGCCAGGGGATGTTCCAGTACCTTCATCTCCACCCATGGGCATCCTTCATTCTGCAGCCTTTCCTACTAAACATCCTTCCTATGGATAGAACTGATCTGAATGACTTAATCAGGCTCTCTTTGAGGATCATCATGAGTCTTCAGCTGCTTTGGAAGAGTCCCCTTTGGAATAACCATGAAAACATAAATGCAAGAGGAGGCATATTGACTCCCCCATGGGGTTCATCAGCCTGTACACTGAGCTCAGTGAATGGGAAGGATCTCCATAATCCCCTCCAGAGGATGCCATATTTATTGAAATACTAGAAATGAATGCATCAGAAGGGTTATTGGGCCACTGACTCCCCTCACCCAGATGAAGCTTGTTTTTAGACCTTCAGGTCTGTCCCCTATATCTCATGGGTGATCCCTCCCACCAGCCATATAATGGATCTGTTAGCAGAGAAGGCATGGTGAGAGCCTAACATGGTGGAAAGCATTCAACTCAAACCAGATAAAAGTCTATGCCCATCTAAGGGCAGGCCAGTGAACTGTCTGATAACAGTCCAGTGGTATATCCTTGCAACAAACAGTTTCACATGATGCATCACATGGAGAAGTGAGTGTACACTTTGGGAGCATTTGCCCTTACAGCATTGAATTATTTGACCCACATGACAAGATTCCAACTAGATTTTGCAAACGAAGCATCCTGTTTGAGGAAGCCTGCCACTTTTGACATTTGGAAGCAACTCAAGTCTCAGATGCCAGCTATGTTAACTATTTCCATCCCCTCCATAAGGTTACTGCACAACACAACTGATGAAGCAGTTAGAGCAGTAGGTACTGGCATTATCAAGAGGTACCACACCTAGCTCTGCTAGTATGATTTTACAGACAACTTCAAGGTGTCTTTTGTTAATGCCTCTTTCAATCGATCCTCATTGTTTTGTCCCAAGGTCAAGGAAACACTTAAGTGTGACCAAGAAGAAACAATGCTTTTTTCCTAGGAGTTCACACTGAGACCCCATAGAGATTCTTCTCCAAAAGGATCCCACAGCATTCTGGTTAAACAAAACCCAAGTCTCCTCTTTATGACTTCTCTTCAGATAGGGCAACCATGGCAGATGAGGTCCAGTTAAGGCATGCTGCCTCAGGGGAAGAGGTACTCAGAATCAGGGAGTCAGGGGTCTTTGCTCCCAGAAGCAACCTCAGTATCCCTGAAGGAGATCCTTCACTGGCTTATCTCATTTTAAAAGTCATCAGTCTTACTTGTACCTTACTCAGAATTACACATGAGGGTCCTAAGCATGCTATGGTCTCCAATTCATCTCTCCTTTCTTTATGGAAAACATTTAATGTGATGGATGGAGATCTCCACAGTCTTAGTGAACAGGCCTTTTACCCTTCCCCTTTCCATCGCCACAGTGGTCATGGATGCCTCTTCTCTGGGTGGGTGGTACATTTTGAGCAGAAAATAGTCCAGAGTACATGGACCAATTAAGAGGCTAAACTTCACATAAATGTCCTGGAGCTGAGGGCAGTCCTCCTAGTGTTGCAGGTCTTCCAGGACTGCCTTCCACTGGGCGTGGCTTTTATCCATTCAGACAGTATGTCAGTAGTCTGGTACATCAACAAGCAGGGGGGATCCAGATCTTATTCCCAGTGGCAAGAGGCCACGAGGGTGTGGCAATGAGTGATATCTTCATAGTGCATTCCAGTAGCTATGTACATTCCAGGATGGATCCACTATCTAGCAAACAGGATCAGCAAATTAATTCTGATACCTCTCAAATGGTTCCTGAATCCATCAATAGCATGTATGGTATTTTGCTGCAAGCTGTTTATATCCCTGAGTCTTACCCACATATCCATTCCTCAAATTAACTGCATGGCTTCACAATTTCCAAAAACGAACATAGATCTAGCTTATACCAAGAGAATAGTCCAGATTCTCTATAAAAGCAAATGGAAAATGTTTTTGCTATGGACTTCTTAACAGGCATTAGAACTATTTTACAGTCAGTTTTACACTTTCCTCTCTTTTTGATTCAAGGTCCACCTATTAAACCATCAAGGTTTTTATGACTGCTGTTTTCAGCCTTCATCAGAAAGCAGATCAAAACGTTTGTAAAGGCTTTTTCAAATGGCTATGACCCGCCATTAAATATCCTACTTCTCCCATGAGATGAGTATCATTATAGAGGTGTTGGCCTGTCCTCTTTTAGAGCCAGCTTCTTCTGCTGACTTGAAATTTATTTTCTGGAAGACATTATTTCTGGTAGCTATTACTTACCCAGGAGGGATTCCAGAGTTAAATGCCATGTTCTCCCAAACTTCCATATCTTGTTTTTTACAAGGAAAAAGTCACTTAGAATGAATCCATTCTTTATGCCCAAAATGACCTCAGAGTTTTCCCTTAACCAAACTATACACTTACCCATCTTTTTTCTTAACCACTCCAACAAATGGTAGTACTTATTTTACACCTTGGATGTTCAGACAGTTATGCTTCTGTTTATGTGAACTAAAGCAATTAGAAAAGATGGCATATGCATCCTCTATGCTAGAGCAAAAGGTTTTTAAAGTAACTTTGTGCAGATGGATTATGGACTGTATGACATTTGTGTACCAATCTAACAATAAAACTATACAGGCAAAACTAAATGCTCACTCCACAAGTTTCAATTCAACTTCTTCAGTCTTCTTCAAGAAATCCTTCATTGATGATGTTTGTGCAGCAGCAGCTTGGACTATATTGGACACCTTTGCCTTGGTGGGAGGGATCACCTCTGAGGAAGATGGGGATATCATTTTCAGTTCCAAGTCCTCTCTTGGGGCCTACATTGTAAAGGGCATGACTCCACCCAAGAAATTAGATAGCTGGGGAATCTCTCCCGACATTTGAAGTGGGATAATATAACATATAGGATTTATATATTTACCATGATGCTAGACCTTTATCCCTAGTAAATCCAGTTCAGAAATCTTCTCTGCACTCACCTCCAAATTCTTACATCTCTTCACTCTGGAAGGACCTAATAGACCTACTCTGAAGCCTGTCTGCTATTACAGTCTTCTTCCTAGTGCCTATTTATTCAATATCCAGCAGTTGGGCAGTAAACTCAATCTGAGGAAGCAAAGGACATAGGTGCATTATGGGAGTAGGGAAGGAGATTGAGAGGTTGGAAGAGAGGTCAGTTTGCCAAACTGGATCCACGTGTCGGCAAATATCCTCACATTTGAAGAGAACAGAGTATGGGTAGTAAAGATCCAATGTTATGTTTTTGGTCCTTAGTGATCTCTTTTCAGCATTTGACATGGTTGATTACGATATTCCCTTGAATGCTTGCCAGCTCACTGTGGAGCTATGGACACTTTCCTATACTATTTTGCCTCCTACCTGTCAGTGTATACTGATCTGATACTGTCTAGGTTAAATTTTTTTTCTCTTCTTTTCCAGTCATATAGGTTCATAGTTTGGTACTAGGCTATTGGCCCCAGGGCCTATACAAGCCTAGCCATATCTGGAGTTCTCAGGGTCTAGTTCTAGGTCCTTTTGGTTCCTTGTATATGCTTTTAATAGCCCATATCCTTAAAGGAAGAGTTTTACACTATTATTGTTATGCTGGTGATACAACATTTTTCTTTTCCTATCAGAACAGTCTGTCTGCTGGAGATTCCCTAATTGAGTATTTGGAATGAATCCAAAACTTGATGACTATCAGTCATTTTTGACTCAGCATGTCTAAGGCCTTTGGTGTGGTTCTTTGTCCCACCTTAAGAGAGTCAAACTGCTTGATCTTAAATCCATCTATTATTTATAATATTAGGTGATACGTTAATATTTAAGAAGATGGTTAAAAATGTTGGTGTGATTACTGATGACAGATTGACACTTAGGAAACAGTTGTTATCCGTGAAACATGTCTCATATCAATTCTGTCCCCTCACCCCAATACCCTTTAATCTTTTAGCGATTGTTTGTTTACATTTTATCTTTTCATTAGGTTTTCACCTTCAAGTACCAGTTGCTGTTAATATTATTTTCAGTTATCTTTATCTTGTTTTTGTTAACTGAGCTTTTACTTGTAGCAGTGCCTGATGTTAACATACAAAGAGTGCTAAAATACAACTATCGTAATGGAATTTGGTATTTTAAACATTGGTTTTGAGCAAACTAGGCCAGAAAATATATTTATATTCTAGGAAAAAGCAAGCTAAGCCAAAAGGAATATAAGTGTTTATTTCAAGACAGAGGTAAGAGAGAATAGTTGAGCTGTTTAAGTAAAAGTTGCAGTGCTAACAAAGTACACTGTTAAAAGGGTGTAATGAGATAGACTGATGTTGTGCTTACAACCTTGGCTATAACAAGTGTTGTATGAATACATGTGTATGGGAAACCTACACAGAGTTTGAGAACATTCTGCAATGTAACAGTCTGGACTTTGACTATATGATGACTGCATGATGTCAGTTTAAGAATATGAATTATGATTAGAAGAACATTCCAAAAGGTACCACCTGAGCTAAGATTCTAATAAGTTCTCAGAAGTTGCAAATCTGTTTAGGAATCAATAAAATGTGTTACCACAACACTATTTTATGTCTTGCTGAATTTACTGTTGACAGAACAGAATTATAAAGATTTACACCTGTATTTAAGCACCTTAATAAACCTGAAATTGAATTTTAGTGTAAAGATGCTGAAAAAAATCTTACCTTACTGATTGTTTATTCCTTAACAATATTCTGCTGCAGTCCTTCCCGCTCCCCTACCCTACCCCCATTCTCACCCACCACTGCATCAATTAACTTTATAGCTAACCATCTTTACCCCACCCCCTCTGCACTCCAACTTCCTGCAATCCTCACCCAGTCAGATCCTACCTCTCTTATCCAACCCCCTCCCACTTCTCTACACACTGTACTTCCCACAACCCACCCATACTCACTATTCCCATCCCCCTCCAACATACTAATCCCAAATACCTTCCCTCACTCACACTCTTACCACCCTTTCATATACTCCTTACCCTCCATGTTCCTCCCTCTCTTCTCATTCTTTCTTCTTCTACTTCTGATATACCCTCAACTCATAACACACTCAGCTAAACCTGCATCCCAACACTCCTACCTCCTCTCACTACACTATAAACATGGACAGCCACTACTGCTCTCCCATATGTCCTGCACTCTTCTCCAGTACTGAATTCACTCTCCCCAAAAATCAAATTGCCTCTAAAATTTCTCCATATTACAAAATTAAACAGAAATTTCTCTCAACCTACCCCATTATATCTTTTCTCCTCCTCCCTTGCAACATCTTTCAACTCTCTGATGACATTCACCCCAACCCCAGTCCACTCTTTAACTCATCAATGCCTACCAATACTATACATACACTCCTGCAGGATTCTAACCTCAGTCCCAAACATCTCACCTTTTACTCTATCAACATCCATAGCATTCTTAACAAGATAACTGAATTCTACTCTTGGACAGCCCAATACTCTCCCAGTATAGTTACTCTCTCTGAAACATAGCTCAAACCACATAACACTGACAGTGAATTTCTACCCCCTGGTTACAACATTCTACAACTTGATTGAACACATAAAAATGGTTGAGGCATTGCCATTATGTAGTCAGACCTCCTAACCTTACCCCCCTAACCAACCCTCCCCCATCTTTTCACGTAGCTGAACTCACTATAGCTAATTGCAAACTTAACGACCATAAAACCCTAACTATAGTCACAATCTATATACCCCGGAGAAAACATACCCTTATTAGAACAGATTCTTCACTGGATGTCTGACAATATACCTAATAAAACTATAATACTAAGCGATGTTAACATCAGTTGGGTTCCCCTCATCTCTAACTCCCCTACCACTAGCATAAACCTATATGGCTACACCAAACTTATCTCTTCTCCCACTTTTCTTCATAAACCCACAAATACCAGTTCTATCCTCGACTGGATTCTGGTCTCCAATCCTAACCTCTATCACCACCCCAAATTCCTACCAGACTCAGTTAGTGACCACTCCTTTATATGCGTCCAAGGATTCTACCCCACTTCTCTAGACCTCATAAATTTAAAGAATGCCAAAAGCTAACCAACTTCAACCCTGAGATATTCAATAACTGTCTCACCACTACTGATTGGTCCTTCCTTTCATTCTTACCTTTTGATGAAGCTGTTCTTCAATTCATTTCCATCTTCCTAAACACATTGAACTCCCTTGCCCCTCCCAGAACTGTCAGAGTTAAATCACAGTGTTTTCCTAAGCTTACCAAGTCTACTTGGTCTCTTATCCAAAACAGAGATTCTGTCTGGAAACTCTGGACTAAGACAAAATCTCTCACACATTACCAAAAATATAAGGACTCCGAAATCTGACCAAAAACACACAAACATTGATAAAAAGATCTTCTGCCACACCCCCCAAACTACAGAACCCCCAAAGTTTCTGGAACATTGTCAACCAAATTATCCACCCAGGGAATCTCTCAACTCCTAACCCCTTCCCCAGTAACACATCCCAAGAAACTGCATCCATTTTCAATTCATACTTCATAGATACCATCAGCAAACTTATGCAGACTGTCAACCCCACCAACCCCTCACCACCCACCACAAGACTGCCCATTCTCACTAAATCCCATTCCAACCAGCTACATTAAAAATCTTCTTCTCAAACTTAAACCATGTTCACCATCAGATGATCTAGTGTCCTGCCTCTTTTTAGGTCTCTCTAAAGCCTTTGACACTGTCTCTCACTCTATCCTCCTTTCTAAAATTTCTCAACTCAATCTCCCCTCAGCAACTATCTCTTGATTTAACAGCTACCTCACAGGCAGACAGCAATCCATCAAATGGCTCTCTGCTCTATCTCCCTTTCTCCCCATCAAAATGGGCATCCCACAAGGCTCAGTTCTAGGCCCCTTTCTTTTTAACATCTTTCCTAACCAACTTTACACATCCTGTCTTCAGTCATCCCTTATACAGTACGCAGAAGACTCCACAATCATCTCCATTGCTGACAGCCCTTCTGACCTGCTCACCCTGATACAAACATCTTTCAACCTCACTGAAACATGGCTTACTAACAACTAACTCAACCTAAAAAGGCAAAACGTCTTCTCTTCCTCCCCAAATCCCTCAACCATCTAAAATCCTCATTCTCCATCTCTTCCCTGAACAACACCATTATCATAGCTGAAACCCACACTAAGCATCTTGGGGACAAGCATTGATGACCAACTTAAATTTGACCTCCATGTACTTGACTGTATCAGGAAAACCCAAAAAAAAAACTCAACCTACTATATAGAAACAAAAGGTTCCTAACACCTGACTCTAGAATCTCACTTGCCCAAGCATACCTTCTCCCTAACCTCTTCTATAGTTCACAAATCTTAACTAACTTACAGTCCTTACTACTGTCAAAACTTGAAACCCCAACAACAAAGTTGCTAGATTTGCAGCTAATCTGCCTTCAAAATCACGTCACTGTCATGCTCTCCGGACACTCCGCTGGCTAGTTTCCTAACTCTTATTTACTCAACTTCTCATCATACATTCTATCCTAAAGAAGCCTTCCTCCTGCCCTATCTCCTCTCTTGTCTCCCTCTATAACACCCCCCTCGATCCCCCAGAAGATCAGACCAATTTCTCTTACACATTCACAAACCTAAAAAATCTATTGGACAGAATCTCTATAGCTACTTTCCTGCTCTTTCATGGAACAAGCTTCCCATAACCCTCAGAAATATTACCCATGTCCATAAATTCAAGAAAACTCTCAAAATTACCTAAACAGCACCTGGACCTGTCACTGCAGTCATTCCACTTGAACCCATTCCTTTCTCCTCCATTATCTTCTCCATTCCTCCCTTTCCTTCGTATTCCTCCCTTTCTTGTAATTACCTTAGCAAAATTAACCTCCTTAGTATAACAAGACAGTCACCTCCTACTCTCCATGCTCCTTTACCTCCTAGTTCTTGAAACATGCTACCTGCATAGTTGCAATCTGTTTTTATATTATATATCTACACCTGCTGTACATTACAAAACAAGCTGTTTTGAATTGTACAGTTGCCCACTGAGGACAAAACTAATATATTTTTGTCATTTTTTGTTATTACCAGATTCTATACTTACTTCTTAGTTTGAATGTCTCATTTGCTGATTTCTCTTACTTGCACTGTAATGGACATTTTCTTAATTATTTTATTGTATATATTTTATTGTATTTTATTTCAATAATGCAGTTTTTCTTGCTTAGTTGTACTGTGGAGCTTTTCTTCCCGGGCTACCACTGAAAATGGCATTTGCTCAGTCTGACTATCCTGGTCAACAAATGTCAAATAAATAAATAAATAAATAAATAAATAAATAAATAAATAAACAATAATGTCTTTTCAGTACTGATAGTTATTCAAAATAACTAGAAGTAGTAAGCTGAGTGAAAGCATCAGCCAAGGCCGTCACAGTGCTAAAGTCTATCTTTGCTAGACATAGGGCCAGATTCACGAAGGCTTGCACGGAGTCTAAGAGCACAGTAAGCCAGCAGACAGCCAATATGTCTGCCGAGCGATCCAGCAACAGCTGGCAGGGGCGTGCATGACAGCTCCTAAAACTACTCTTGCACGGATATCGTCATGTTATGCAAATTACCTCATTTGCTGCTGAAAGCTATGCAAATGAGGTAATTTTGTGATCCAGGAAACACTAACCTGTCTGTGGAAGAGTAGAGTTATTTGCAGAAATGTACTCCATTGGTAACGGAGTACCGTACTGCAAATAGCAAAATGGGGCTATGACAGCTCCAAATAAAGGATGCATCCAGCTGAGGAAGCATGCCAATGGCCAAATATAATGCCATTGGCATTTTGATCGGTTGAAAATTAATAAAAATCATTTTTTTTCCCCGATCTCTGATGTTTAAGCATGGTGCAATGCCGCACAAATGTGCGGCGCTTTAAAAAACAGAAAAAAAAAATAAAAGCCAAAAATAGGTATTCTTATTAAAAATATTCTTCTGCCATGCAGGTGAATGGCAGGCTGAAGACAACATGGCTACTGAGTAGTGGTTGCTAAGGGGGGAAGCTCAGTTCAAGAGATGTAACCAAGCATTAGTAGGCAATCCTATGCAAATGAGGATAAGGATAGTGAATCCCAATTTTCCCTAGCATGTGAGCCATGTCCCTGGAGTGTAAGTGTAGGAGTAGGGGGGTAGTAGAGTAGAAGATAGGTGACATCATTAGGGGGTATGTATGAATGACTGTAAGCTCATTGGAGCAGAGTGGCTTGTGTTTGCTGTGAGTTACTCAGGATTGGAAGAGGCGTGTCTACAGTAGTTTTAACTGAAACCCAGAAACCGAAGGTGTACACCGTGGCTATCACTGAATTTTCTTGCAAACCTGCTTACACCGGGTCTGTAAACCCGTCTAAGCCTGTGTGTGCGTGTGTGCACCCATCTAAGCCTGTGTAAGCCTGTCTAAGCCTGTGTGTGCATGTGCACCCGCCTAAGCCTGTGTAAGCCTGTGTGCGCGTGTGTGCACTCGTGTGCACGTGTTTGCACTTCTTTGCGCGGCAGTGCCTCCTGTGGAAACAGAAAGGAAAAAGGAAGGAAAGGAAGTAGTAGGAAGTTAACCAAGGAGAACTAGCAGAGCTGCCAGGTGAAATCAATCAGAATCAGCCAATTACACAGGCAGTACATTAGCCCAGCCCAGCCCAGCACTTAAAACTCTGCAAACAACATTCCCCCATGTTTTTCTCAGAAACACTGCAATACTGCAATATACAAAGACAGTGAAAACTTAAAAAGCTTAACTCAGACAAAAAAATGTTAGGGGCTGCCATTGCTATTATTAGGCAACATGTGCAAGATGCTGAGGGTGGTGCCATTACGAATGCTGCTGAGCAACCCACAGTGAGGAGACAGAGAAGAGTGTACAGACCCAGTGTAACCTACCAGGGGCTACATGATCTGGAGATAGTGGAGTGCTATAGAGTGGACAGAGACCCCTGCAGCAAATTGTTGAGCTGTGCAGGCTACGCCTCACACACAGAACCAACAGAGGGGAACCCATCCCAGTGGAAACCAAGGTATGCATCGGCCTAAGAATACTAGCAACAGGTACCTTGCCAACTGGTGATATGATGGGGATTATACAGGCATCAGCATCTAGGGTACTGCACCAGTTCCTGAATGCCATGTCAGCACATGTCGGTGATCATGTATATGTCCCCAATTCCCATGAGACATTGGCCAGCAATATGCGTCTCTTCCAGCAAATAGCGGAATACCCTGAGGTAGTGGGTGCAATTGACTGCACGCACATACACATCAAAGCACCAGCCGGTGAGTGGGGTAGGGCCTACATCAACTGCAAGGGCTTCCCCTCCATCAACTGCCAGGATATGTGCGATGCCCAGGGCATAATACTGAATGTGTGTTCTGGCTGCCCTGGAAGCTACCATGATTCCCATATCTGGCATCTGATGCAGCTGTACCAGACATTTGCCAATGGGGACATCCCTGATGGTCACCTAGTGGGGGATGCTGGATACACACTGGAGCCGTGGCTGATGACACCCATCAGAAATGCACACACACCTGAACAAGAACACCATAATGAGGCACATGCACAAACACGTAATCGAGCATGTGTTTGGGATGTTCAAGTCACGGTTCCGGTGCCTGGACACATCTGGTGGAGCCTTGCAGTACTCACCAACTACATGTACCCAAATTGTCATGGTATGTGCCATGCTACACAATATGATCCTGCAAAAAGAGCTGCATGGGGCAGGGTCAAACAGCCCCCCACCATTGCCAAGGCCATCACAGGCACAGCGTGACTCGAAGGAGGAACAACCTGAGCCTGCCCCAGTAGGCAGAAGGAGGTGTGCCCAGTATGCCTTGGCCTTGGCAAAGAGGCAACGCATAACACATACACTGGCTCAGTAGGAACCCTGGAAATTATACCTCTTTCTCTGACTCGCACATAAAATAAGGGATGCCTAACTTGACACTACCTGTTTTCAAACATGTATAGGGAGTATACCATGTGCATCCGACATAGGCAGCCCTGCAGTACCACCTGAGGCATGATTGTCATGTTTTAAGCAATATAAAGCAGTACTAATCAGCTTTTACCACTATTTTGTATATGTAAACAAAATTGCCCGCGCTAACTAGCGCAACGTCAGGCAACGTTGAGCAATGTTGGGCAAGGTCGGGCAAAGGTGAGCAAAGTCAGGTAAACATGCTCATATTTGCAGTACTGTTCCTTAAGTAGTCTGGTCTGCCCAGCATGAAAATAAAAAGCAGTGACAAGGCTTGAACCCAGGATACTGTGCACTATAGTCACACTACTGAACCACTAAGCCATGACAGCATTACACTGGCACAGACACAGCAGGACAATTGTACACTAATGCAAACACAAGGAAATGCTGTATCATGACCCTAAAGAGGCATATGGGTAACCTCCCCCACAGGCCTATGCAGACAGAGAGCAGCAGGCCAGGTGATGTGATGTGGGTTGGGTAGGCTATGAAGTCACAATCTAATATACATGACATTGGATGCTAAGGCCCGTAGTACAGTAGTATGCCTCAAGCCAGTACAATAGGCAGCAATACAGACTGAAATGGTGTTCCTTACATAGCAGTGCAGGCCTAGCAAATGCGTATGTGTCAGGTGAACCCCTCATCCTATGTACACCCACAGTAACAATCAGGTGTGCCCCAGGGTAGAAATGTACAAAGAATAGCTGTCCCCCCTGTATGTAGAAATGTTGATAAGTCTATGCAAAGTGTGTCATGGAAGCCCTGCAGGCACAGCATGATCCCTGTTGAGTTATGACACAAAGGTGATCCCTGTAGTAAAAATATAACTTGATTTTCCACACACATATAGTATAAATGTGTATACTGGGCGTGCTCACACACTTCAACAAATGTAGTGGATTTCATTCAGCAACACACTGAAAGGTCATACTGGGCATGCTCACACACTTAGGCCATGTCTGAGTACAGCAGTGGGCCACACATATCTGGCAGTTGCATGTTTCACCCCAGGAACCTGTCACTATTTACCAATCCTGCCTTGTGCACACAGTTATATGAAAACAGACACATATAATATATTGGAACCCTGTCATAATCAAACTATGTACCACAAGTACTTAAGTTGTTCACAGAAAGTGAAAAAGCAAAGAAGATCAATAAACCTGCAATCAGTATCATCAACAAACAATGTGCACTCCAAATATTATCCTATCCATGTTCTGGCAAAAGAATCTGTGAAGGCGTCCATAGAGAACCATGATGCTTCCTTCTGCTATGTCATAAATAGCAATGTACACTCATATATGTCCTGAGTCAGTGCAAACTGTAAATGACTGACATTGCCAACATCCTGTCAGACAGGACCATACATACATACCACCCTCTCACTGACAAAAGGCCCTGTCATCATACCTGGAGACTGTGAAAGCACAGATACCACCTATAGAATGGGTAAACAGCTCCTTCCAAACCTGAAAACATGGCGTCTATGGGATTACATTGTTTCCCCTAGCTGTGTCATAAGTGAACTCCAGAACAAACAGAACCTGCACCTGAACAGTCTGTTGAGACTCACCCTCTGTACAGGATATGAAACTGTTGAATGTGTTACAGCAACATTTGACACACTCCACAAGTGTTGGTGCACAACAGAACATGGGAACTATTGTCTTGTAAGCCTGATCTGCAAGGCCATGGAATCCATCATGATGGAACTCATAAACAGAGCTATTGGGAGCCTACAAACACCCAACCCTACCAATTATGGTTTGGTCATGGGCAGATCATGGTTTCCAAACCTGCTAGCCTGTTTACAAGGCAGTCACCCAGGACATACATCAATGAAATGAGCTACACACGTCCCACATAGACCTTGAAAAGCCATTTGCCAACATCTCAGACACATGTCGTAAACACAAAATCAACAACCTGTGCATAAATATGTCTGTCATCTGATGGATTGCCAACTGGGGCACAGATAGATCACACAAGGTAAGAATTGTGGTCTCCTGTACAAGCTGGTAACAACTGCTGTCCCCCATGGCTCAGTCCTGGGACCCCTCCTGTCTGGTGTATACTTTTCAGAAATACAGTCAAACACACGAGGGCTATGTTTAGCAAAGTTTGTGGATGACTGCCAAAATGTTGTCATAATCGATGTTTGGGACAACAGAGATATCCTTAAAAAGGGTCTCAGTCAGACAGATGTGGTGTCAAATGTATGTCCTTGAGCTACAGTCATACAAATACCACATAGGTGCCAACACCATAAATATGGAGGTGATAATAAGGGATCTATGGACAAATGTGGATAGTCATCTGTACTTCCAGAAACACATTCACAAAGTGGTCAGAAAATCATGCTATGTATTCCCACAAACTGCCAAGGTCTTTGCATGTAGGTCAAAGGTGGTTCCCTCTACTCATCAGTCATCAGACCCATCAGAGAGTACCACAACACACCTGCGATGAATCTGACTAGGCACCTTCAGCAGCTGGAAAGACCAATGAAGTACCTCAAAAGGAGGATTAGTGGCCTCAAACAGTTGCCCCATGCAACAAGACTGAATTTAACTCAATCTGTACTCTGTTGCATACTGTCTACTCAGGAGATCTCTGCCCAACAAACAGGTCCATGTCATGGCAACACTCACATCTGCTCTGAGTTACAGCTCAATGGCACTAAATATACAGATCCAACTGATATTGCCAACATCCTGGCAGATAGGATCAGTGTTAACCTTATCCCCCTCTCATCCATGAAAGAGCACATCTCTATAATGGAAGACTGCAAAGTTGCTGTCATCACGGCTGCACATGTAAAAAACACTCTCCAAAGCTAGTATCACAGCATCCATGGGACCAGATAACTTCCCAGGCTATGTTCTACACAAACTACAGAACGAACAGGCACCACACTGACGTACCATGTTCAGTCATAGCCTCACCTCAGGCTTTGTGCCTGCTGAATGGTGCACAGCAACAGTTATCCCACTACACAAGGGTGGAGACACCACGGACCCCAGGAACAAGTGCCCCATTAGCCTGATGAGCCTGCTCTGCAAGGCCATGGAATGGATCATCATACAACTTATAAAAAAAGACATTGGTAATCTCCAAACTCTGGACCACAACCATGTTGGGTTTGTAAAATGCCGATCATGTCTCCTAAACCTGATAGATGACATTGAAGCAGTCACCAGAACCGTAGACAAGGGTAAGGTGTTTTGCACAGCCTATGTAGATCTTGCCATGTCTTTCAACACCATCCCACACTTTGGAATTATAGATAAACCCACTAAACTAGGTATAAATTGCTATGTCACAAGATAGGTTGCCAACTGGCTTACTGACAGAACACACACTGTGAAAGTAGCAGACTCCAAGTATGACTTTGGACCAGTGACAAGTGCAGTACCACAGGGCCCAGTCCTGGGTCCTGTCCTGTTTTGTATCTACTTCCCTGAAGTAAACTTTAACATGGAAGGTCTGTGGCTAATGAAGTTTCCAGATGACTGCAAACTAGGAGCCATAATTGTAAATACTAAAGATGTGGACATCCTACAAAAAGGCCTCACTGAGACAGATGGCTGGTGTCAAAGCCATGGGCTCAAGCTCAATGCCAAAAAGTGCATTGTCATCCCCTTTGGTAAAAACTCTGTAGCCATGAACTATAACATAGGTGGTAGTATACTTAACACTGAAAGTGTGATAAGAGACCTTGGGTCACAGGTGGGCAGTGGACAAACCTGTGATAATCACATCCCCACAGTAGTCAGGAAATCCTTCTATGTGGCACACCTCATTATGAAAGGTGTCTCATGCAGAATAGAAGAGGACATTGTTTCCCTCTACTCATCACTCACTAGATCCATAATGGAGTACAACACCCCTTTTGCTATGTACCTCACAAGACATGTACAACAACTGGAAAGCCTGCAGCAATACCTCACAAAGAGTATTAGCGGCCTGAAATACATGCCATACACAGACCATCTCAAAGTGTTCCAGCTGTACTCTGTCGCATATCGCCTACTCAGAGGTGATCTCTGCCTAACATACAAAGCTATGTCAAACACAGAGCTGTTGGACATGCTCCACGTAAAACACTCACAAATCCTCTGATCTTCGGACCCCAAACCACAAGTGAAATACAAAAGGAAGGGGTGTATCCATTTACCTTATGGATACCCACACCTTCAGGTTAGTGGCACAGCATGAGGCCTTGGAGACCATGCAAGTGCAACTAACATTGGGCAAAGCTGCTTATCAGATTGTAGCCTGCTACAGATCACCTACCTTGTCTCAGGAACCTCACTCAGTATTCCTGAGAACAGTGGAAAATATAAAGGTCCTATCAAACACCATTATATGAGGAGATTACAACTACCCAAACATTGAGTGGGAGAATTACTTGTGTACAACGTCCTTTGCCCAATGTTTCCTAGAGTTTAAAAACTCAAACGCCCTGGTACAGCTGGTCACCACGCCCACTAGAGGTGACAACATACTGGACCTGATCATCACCAACATGGGGTACCAGTGTTCCATGACAGAGATAAACCCCTCGCTGGTAATATCAGATCATAAAGTAATCACATTGGACATCCACATCATGCCCCCCCTGTCAAGGAAACCACTGTGAAGACATTTTCAAAAGCAAACTGCACACTTCTCAAGACCAAAGTGGAAAGTTCCAAAGCCCCCTTGCTATAGGATAATGCTATACAATCTGCCGAATCATTTACAAGTGCATTCTATCAGCATCTACAGGGATGCAGGGATCGAGACATGCCAAATAAAACCAAGATGCACTCCTCCAAAAACAAGAAGCCAATCTGGTGGTCGTCGCCCATAAAAAAAGCTATACGACAGAAGGAGGAAACGAACACATGATAGAGCAAACTTCACAAAAGGAAAGGCATCACTGATCATTATTAGGAAGACACAATGATCACTCATGAAATAATCCAAGGCCAGTTTCTAAAGACAAATTGCCAAGGAATGTAAGAATAACAACCACAAATCCTTTGTTAGCTATACCAAACATTTAGGTGGCAACTTCCAAATATGCTGTCAGCTGCTGACAAATGGCAAGAAATACACTGAACCAACTTACATTGGCCACATCCTGGGGGACAGGTTCAGTCCAAACTCCACCGCCATCACCCTCAAAAGGGCCTGTGTCCATCCCAGAAGAATGCAGAGCCCCAGACTTCATGGACATGCAGGTAAAGACAGCCCTCTCCAAAGCTACGAACACAGCATCAATGAGACAGGATGGTGTTCCAGGCTGCATCTTACACCAGCCCCAAAAGGAACTACACCCTCACCTACATTCACTGTCCAGACACAACCTTACCACAGGCTATGTACCCAAAGAATGGCATACATCAACAGTCATCCAGCTCTACAAAGGGGGTGCCACAACAGAACCTGGAAACCATTGCCCTGTAGGTTTACTCAGCCTGGTCTGCAAAACTATGGAGCACATTATCATGGAACCCATAAACAGAGACATTGGGGACCTGCAGACACTGGACTCTACCCAACTTGGATTTGTTAAAGGCAGATCCTGCCTCCTAAACATAGTTGACTCATTTGAAACAGTTACCAAGGACATAGATGGAGGTGAAAGTAGTCCACACAGCCCACCTGGACCTCACTAAGGACTTTTGACACCATTCCCCACTCTGTCATCATGGACAAGCTTACCAGCTTGAACATTAACAGCTATGTCACAGGATGGGTGGGCAACTGGCTCACAGATCAAACACACATGTTCAGAGTTGCGGGTGCCATGTCCAACTATAAGCCAGTCACAAATGGCATCCCACAGGTCTTGGTCCTGGGACACCACCTGTTCAGTAGATACTGCTCAGAGGTACAGGCAAGCACAGGAGGATTATGGCTGAACAGGTTTGCAGATGACTGCTAACTGTGATCCATAATCAACTCTACAGCTGACACAGACATCCTCCAGAAGGGTCTTACAGAGACAGACACCTGGTGTCAAAACAATGCCCTCAAGCAGACTGCCAAAGAATGCATAGTCATCCCCTTTGGATAAAACAAAGTGCACACAAATTACCACATAGGTGGTAATCCAGTATGTACAGAGAAAGTAATTATGGCCCTGGGGACCCAGGGAGATAGTAAACTCTCCTTTGATGATCACATGGCCAAAGTGTTTAGGAATACCTTCTATGTAGCCCACCTAATGTCACCTAAAGTAACCCACTTTGTCTAGTCTGATGATGTCACCATCCTACAAATATACCTGTGGAAAGGAGAACTCGCAGTAATGTGTATAGCGCGTTGTGTAAATGCGTACTCCTCTAGTATCATAAAGTAGTTAGGTAGGGGTTTGAATGCTGCACTTGACAACTGTGTGTGTTTGTGTTTGTGTGTGATCTTTGAAAGGAGCAACCTTTTTGTAGACTACTAAAACACCTTAAAAGTGGTATACTCATCTTTGTCAAGTCTGATGATGTCACCATCCTACAAATATACCTGTGTAAAGAAAAACCTCCAGTAATGTGTGTAGCACATCATGTTAATGCGTACTTCTCTAGTATCATAAAGTAGTTAAGTAGGGGTTTGACTCCTGCACTTGACAACTGTGTGTGTTTGTGTGATCTCCTTGGAGAGAAGCAACCTTTTTGGAGAGTAATAAAACACCTTAAAAGTGGGATACTTATCTTTGTCAAGTCTGATGATGTCACCATCCTACAAATATACCTGTGGGAACAAGAACTCCCAGAAATGTGTATAGCTTGTCATGTTAATGCGTACTCCTCTAGTATCATAAAGTAGTTAGGTAGGGGTTTAAATCTTGCACTTGACAACTGTGTGTGTTTGTGTGTGATCTTCTTGGAGAGGAGCAACCTTTTTGGAGAGTAATAAAACACCTTAAAAGTGGGATACTTATCTTTGTCAAGTCTGATGATGTCACCATCCTACAAATATACCTGTGGGAATGAGAACTCCCAGTAATGTGTATAGCTTGTCATGTTAATGCGTACTCTTCTAGTATCATAAAGTAGTTAGGTAGGGGTTTGAATCTTGCACTTGACAACTGTGTGTGTTTGTGTGTGATCTCCTGGGAGAGGCGCAACCTTTTTGGAGAGTAGTAAAACACCTTAAAAGTGGTTTACTTATCTTTGTCAAGTCCGATGATGTCACCATCCTACAAATATACCTGTGGAAAGGAAAACTTCCAGTAATGTGTATATCACGTCGTGGTAATGTGTACTGTTCTATTATCATACAGTAGTTAGGTAGGAGTTTGAATCCTGCACTTGATGAGTGTGTGTGTGTATGTGTGTGCTCTATGTGTGTGACACTGTTGGTCAATGTGTTGTGGGTTTTGCTTTTACTACTGTATGACAACAGTATGTGAATTGCACATGTCAGGTAGCTGTGTGGCAAATACATATACGTACATGTGACCTCAATTATTTCATAGGTGGGAACCCTGCTTTCTCCATGAACACACTTGTCATATTTGCCAGAGTGTGCTGCCGCTTTCCAGACCTTAGGTCACATCTGTATGCTTGTGACAAGCCAAGCACTGCAGTGATCCCAGGCTTAGGTCATCCATGTCACACACACTCATTATGGTTTCTATTGCATAGTGTGAGTGAGGGTTTATGGCTGAGGTATATTTCAGACCTGTTCAAACGCAGCAAAGTCTGTCAATGATGGCTATTCACTATAGGTGTAGAACAACTTTTGTGGATATGCGTGCAGACCCCTTATTGCTTATGTGATTCACCGAGGGATTTCAAAATACCTTTGGAACTGTGATTACCAAAGGAGAGATGACGTAACACTTGGCTGCATGTATACATCAGTACCTGTTCAACATGTTGGTGGCTACTACCTATGTGGTACTGTGGGGATACTATGTTTTGTAAAGGTGGATGACTATGCTTTAGTTGGCTTATAGCTTTACAGCATGGGTTTGACAACAGGTATCTGTCTGTATGATACTCTTGTGGAGGATGTGTCTGTCATCTGGAGATTGTATTATAGGCCACAGTATGCATTTCCAGACGTGGACGTACATATCCCTACTGTGATTACTTGTACCTAACAGAGCTATAGGCCAAACAGGAGTGATCTCAGGAATGGGTGCAGGTGAATACCAGTGGTTACTGGCATAGTATAGTACCTGAAGGATCCAAATGTTACTGTGTGTCCTACATCTGTGTGTCAGTTGTCAAGACATCATCTAATGACTCTGTATGGTCAGGCTGTTGAGGTTATGTATACTATCAGAATGCAAAACAATGACAGATAGTAACAGTATCACCCACAGCACAGTGTCAAACCATGTCATACACACATGTGTACTCAAGTTCCACAATGTGTGTAGTACAATGCATACTGGCCACCAATAGGAACTATGGAGTGTTACTGTGTAATACAGGGCATGTCACCCTGCCCATGTGTCCACTATGCACATAGATGCAGACAGTGCACCTCCACCATGTTCACAAATGTACACCTGCAAATCTGTGCTACACACATCCCACATGTACTGTCCACTCTCTAACACATGCTGCCAATACTACACACATCAGCCATGTGGCACGTGGGTGGACAATACACTATTGGAACTAACACTGGTGTAAACAGTACTACATTGACAATCATAGCTTTAATGCATCATGCCTGCTTAGCTACACCTTCAAGGATATCATTACACTTTACTGCTGACAACATGCTAACATTGCTATACTGCTATACAGTCACCCTGTGCATCAGCAGCATGGTAGCCTGTTCCTGCATCAATGTTACAGATGACAGGAGGTGGCACAGGTTTCATCATATGCACAGGGTGTGTTGTTAGTTTGCAAGAGCCCTACATTGAGCCATACAATCGACATGTATGTGTGCGTGTGTGTGTGTGTGTGTGTGTGTGTGTGTGTGTGTGTGTGTGTGTGTGAGGGCCAAGAGTACTGCTATGGGCCAATGTTGATGTAATGTGTGCGGGTATGTGTTAGCCCTAGGTGTCTGGTTTCTGTGTGTGTGTGTGTGTGTGTGTGTGTGTGTGTGTGTGTGTGTGTGTGTGTGTCTGCATGCACACAGTTCCACCATGTGGCTGCCATATACAGGGATTTGTGGGACAGCCACAGACTGTACCTGCCAGGCTTTACAGATCACGTTCTCTGGCCACGGATACGGTACCTGTGCCTGGCCGGTGTGCTACTGACAGTATCAGGTGCTAAGCCAGACTGGGTACTATCCTCAGAGGTGGACAGATGTACACTGGACCCAGGACCCTGCTGGGACTGTCCAGAGCCACGTGCACATGGTCTTCTAGGACGGTCTATGGACAGCCCACCCCCAACATTGCTGGGGCTGGTACTGACACTATGGGAGCGGCTGTGACTTGAGGGACATCCACAGTGACTGCCAGCTGTTGATGTTGCTGGCATACATCCACGTCGACATCTCAGCCGTCCTGCACTGTCCTGACACATGGACATGACATTGCGGAGGACATCTAATGTCTCACCGCAACATCTATCAGTGACCGCAGTGTAATTACGGATGGCACCTGCTAGGTCACGGATACTGTCAATTACAGAGGTGTTATGTGCCCTCTGTGCCCTTAGTCTCTGTCTGGTGTACCATTCCATATGTGCCTGTGCCTCCACGACAGCCTGGAACATGCGTGAGGTTGTAAGACCTGTGGCATGTCTGCCAGGGACATGATGAGCAGCAGTGCTCTGACGAGAACCCCTGGACATCTGCCTATGTGGTACCGTTCCAGACATCTGGGCATGGCTGCTGTGTTGGGATGCATGTGCCATAGATACCATACTGTCCTGGCCAATGCCGACTGTACACTGTCCCTCAGCTAACGGCATTGGTGATGGATGTATTGGCAGTATGACTGTGTGCATGGATGTGGTGGACACTTGTTTACTGTCTACTGGTGGCCCAACGACAGACCCTAGCAAACATGCCTGTGCTTCAACACACCTATCCTCATTATCACTATTTGGTTCAGTGACATCAGGTTCCCTGCTGCAATGAACCAGCCCAACCTCAGCACCTGTGAGAGGAAGACAGAAAACACACTTTACGACCTGTACATGATGTCGGAACACATGCACACATGAACACATGAACACATGCACACATGCACACAAATACACTCCTCACTAAAGCAGACACACACACACACACACACACACACACACACACACACACACACACACACACACACACACCACCAGCAATCCAGAACATACTCAATAGCGGTTGATGGTGGGGTACAGTGTCACAAGCCAAACAGTCATATCACACGTGTCAGTATGCAGGACGTATGTTGCTCAACAGCATGCAGTGCGAGTGTAGACAGCCCTTGCTAATATCAGTATACATGGCTTTGATGCATGTGTGTTGTTGTTCAGTGATTGGCCTCACCCTGGAATGCAATGTGTACATGGACATAGCATTGCTGTGCCAGTATTAAAAGCTCTGCAATGTCCTGTGCACCATTACTCACAGGTATACATACCATGGCTGGATGTGTATCTGTGTGTCACATAGATATCCATTTCTGATTAGTGCATCTGTGTCTTTAGCAGATAATTGTGGACACAGGTTAGCACATGCATGCTATGTATACACACAGGATGAGTGGTGCATGTATACCTGATGGAATACCATTGCTCAACATAGCCATTGTACAGTGGTTATGGTGAGTGTAGGACATATTGTGGACATGCCAGTGCCAGCCATGACATGGCATGCTACAACACAACTGCAACATTAAACATCACACATACCCAATGTGTGTCATGTGACCAATACACTCAATAGCATTACAAGACATATATGTGTCACTTTGTACAAATGGTGATTGCTATGCATATTGTGTATAGGTGCATATGTTTGCACACACACAACATTGAGGTGCATAGCAATGAATGCTATGTGTAGTACTGTGGTTACTGTAACTGGATGGGGTGTAGTACCATGAGCCATCATCATGCAGCATCATGTGGTCACTCAAGGCTACTAATTTGTGCCAGACCGGCACCTAGCATGCTGTACCTTAACTGCAGTACCATGGCTACATTCACCTTTTCACAGCCAGTTATTACATGGGTTTGTAAGGTGCCCAATAGGGAGCATTGCCTAACATGACAGTGTTATGTGTTGAAGAGTGTCGCACAGCCCATGATAGGCCTCTACCCCTCAGGTATATTATGTGTGCTGTGTGGATGACATTTGGGATACTGGAGTGTGACCTTACAGCGGGTGTCTGAATACGCCATGTGTAGCATATTAACGTGTACTGCATATGAAAGTTGTGTATGTTGTGGCATGTGTATCGACTCTGTCTATCCAATGTCCACTACAGTGTTGCCACAATTGTGTGGGATGATCTGTGTATTGCATGTATTTCAGGCAGCTACTCACGTTACTGAGATGTGCATAGTCTCACAGCAAACATGCACAGCATGCATTATGCGTAGGTGTGTTACGTGTACATGGCCTATACCTCACCTATGACATGCACATTTAATTTGCAATATTAAATGCGGAACACACTCACCAGCATGGGTCTGCTGTCTTGCTGTCACACTAGAGGGACCTACAAGGATATGAAACAGTTTGTCAGTGGCAACAACTGTGGTATTGCCACTGTGGGTTTGCAATCTTACAGTAGTACAGCGGTTGACAGTGACAGGCCTACAGATTATGTTACAAATTATCAGTATTGCACAACACCAGGCTCCACATCTTCTAACTACACAGTACACATCTCACATATGCATGATCTACCAATAGAGGTAACAGTAGTCTACAGATATGCCATGTTACCTGCACGCTCTGTGTCAACTCGCTGGGTGGCTCCAGCCTCCATGATGATACATGTTTGCTGTTGTTGTTGTTGGCCAGGAGCCACCAGGCTCAGGAGCAGCTCCTCCACTCTGGTGAGGGGGGGGGTTGATGGCTACCCCCACCACCTGTGGCAAGCTGTTGTCTACGGACATCAGACGCACACTACCAGACATGTCTAAGTAAATGACTGCAGTGATGGCGTACCTGCTTATAGGTCCGGTTATGCATGCCTATGTCATTTACCCTACGGACAACATCTTGCCACAGTGCAGTCTGCTCATGCTGGTCCTGGCTGGTTCATGAGAACAGCAGGGTGTAGTGCTGAACCAGGCTGGTTGTTATCAGTTCATCCTCTGCTTGGCTATAGTTAGGGTTGCAATGGTAAGCCATGACCCTGGAAGACAATGAAACAATATGTGTGAGCAAGTCATGTGGCACACTTAACATTCTAAAGTACAGATATCACTGAACTGACATATATAGCAACCTATTGGCTGTCAGAGGATACACACTTTCAATACCACATATCAGTGCTCAACCCACAACTGCCTGACAGTGCCTGGCACGCTCTATATATCAAACCATGTTATGCACAGCAACAAAGAGAAACCAGTATGTAAGACTATACAACAGTATATGGCACACTGTATGCGACACAATGCACCACCTAGACACAGGAGGTATATAGCAAGCTAATGCATAAAGAAATATGTCATCCATTGCAATGATTGTAAAGTCCAGTTAAAGTATTACCAGTATACCACACTAGTTGTTGATGGCAAACCCCTGCCTAACATATGTGCATGTTCGTTAATATAGGTGGCATACTGCGGTACTAGACTATATATGTTGCTAGATACGCACTTATATCCTGTGACACACATATGACCGAGGGCATGTTACAGGCATACCCACACACACATCAGACATACATACAAGACACAAAGGTATGGCAACCCAGATGAGCTTTATCTGTGTACCATACAGTACTGTGTGTCAGTACTTACAAAACCTTATGCCTGAGGTATATAATCTGTGAGGACTACAGGGAACACACAAAACAGTGGTTACAAGCAATGTGGACATACACCATACTGTGCTGTTTAGGCCTACAGCTTCAGGTGGTACTACAGTTCATACGGGATTTGGATTCACCAGCAGTACCAATCAATAAGCATACATGTACTGCATTAGCCTACAATGGCACAACCCAGTCAACACCAAGGGACTATGTCAGACCGTATGCCATGCAGCTTTTTCTGCCTAGCAATAGCATACACATCTTTTGCTGGGATCAGAGATAGGACACAAAATACCATGACAGAAACAGTTTCCCACTAAGCTATCACACATATACAGAACTTTGACACATTCACCAACAAATTCACCATCACACTCAGTCAACCTCACATAGCAATTATTGCAACAAGTACATGTGGGTGTGTATCGGTTTATAGGGAAGTAATAGGCTATTGGCCCTAGGGCCTATAGAAGCCTAGTCATATGCTACCCTGGCCTTTGACACACATGTAATTTAATGTCACGTGCCCCTGTCAAGCAGAGCCATAGAGGTGATTCCCTGGGGTGCATTTCCTATCTCCCATCCAATCATCAGGATTATTCATGACAACTGCTAATGAGGAGCTATGTCTGCTATTGATAGGTGGTTTGTTCCAGATTATGGGATGTCTCTGAGATAGGAATCTATCCCTCCAGCATGTTCTCTATATTGAGGTGACAAGGTTAGGTCCCTAGAGCATGTAGCTCGTAGGGATTGTGATCTGTTTACGTGGAGCATGTCCAACAGCTCTGGGTTTGACATAGCTTTATATGTTAGGCAGAGGTCACCTCTGGGCAGGCGGTATGTGGCACAGTCTAGCTGTGGTTTTGTGGGACGGTCTGCATAGGGCATCTGTTTGAGGCAGGTATTACTCTTTGTGTGGTATGTCTGTGGCCTTTCCAGTTGCTGTAGATGTCTTGTGAGGTACATACCAAATGGGGAATTTTACTCTATAATGGGTTTTATGAGTGATGAGTAGAGGGGAACACTGACCTATATTTCCCTGGATGACACACCTTATGTGATGAGGTGTGCCACATAGACATATTACATGACTAGTGTGGCACTGTGATTATCACAGGGGAGACTACTGTCCACCTGTGTCCCATGGTCTCTTATCACACTTTCGGTGTTAGGTACACTACCACCTATGTGGTAGTTCATGGGTACAGAGTTTTTGCCAGAAGGGATGCCAATGCAGTTTCAACATTGAGCTTGAGTCCATGGCTGTGTCACCAGGCATCTGTCGCAGTAACTATGACCCTGTCTCTCTCTCTCTCTCTCTCTCTATATATATATATATATATATATATATATATATATATATATATATATACACATACATATAAACATACATTGGTGTACATATAGATATACATATGGGCACATATACAGTCCACCTTTCATGGTGGGAATATCAATTATATGAAGGTTGTGAGGTATACAGTTATGTAATAATATTGCACAGTCTTGTGCGGAATGCATTGAAGGTGTTCTCAGCCCATGTAGCTTTAGCAGGCCTCACTGGCTGCAACACTGCAAACCTGACAAATCATACCCACAGCGTTTAACCACCACATGTCATATACCAGCACTGTATGCTGTCTTGTTTGCCACACACTGCAACCTACATAGAAATATGCACATAACAACCTTCAGCAACATATATATGTCCACCCTTCACAAACAGTTGCAGTATGTCCCTTGCTCTATGCACATGTACAGATGCTAATATATCTGACATAGAAAGATCTCTCCATATGTGTGTGCCATACACACACAAGGTCCACACTGTTGTAAGTCCATGGACCTCACGGCTGACCTGTTGGGCCTTGCTGCAACATGAACAGGTGTCACATGTGAGCACACAGTAATATTAGAGGGTGTATAAATAGCTTCAAATGCTAGATTAGCATACTAACCTTGTACAGCAGTTGCCAATGCTAAGCTATACATTAATATGACTATCATGCATTTGTTACTCTGTCACATCCATGTTTATATAGCTGTATGTGCTACTCCCCCAAACAGCCATTGTACACACTACTGTACAGAACACAGATAACATGGATCAGATGTTTGACATTTAATGCTGAGCTACATGTGTCACAGTTATAGCCCACTGCACAGAACTACACACTGATTTGTCTATGGCAGTAGTTATGCAGGGCATCTGTGCATAGATACGTACTACTGCCACATATGGATGATTCAAAGTAAGTAGAGTACTCTTCAAAAACATCTACTACATGCCAGTAAATACATATCTGTTATATACCTTTCCTTTGTATGTGTTTGTAAATTTCAGTTCCTTGTGTCTTTTTTTTTGGTTTAATTTTATATATATATATATATATATATATTTTTTTTTGTTTATTTATTTATTTTTTTTCTGTTGCTGTTGCTGTTGATGTGGATGTCGGTTCTGTCTGTCTGTCTCTGTCTCTCTCTCTCTCTCTCAGTACCAGCAATGGAATGATTGCATGTGTGGACAGCAAGTACAGCCAGCTTTTATAGGTATCTGCACATTTGCATGTGATGGCGTCTGCACGAATTGGTGGCCACCATTTGGTAATTGCATGCAGCCTGCTGTGTGGTGATTGCAGTACTCACTGTCATAGCAACCCAATGCTATAAATTGCTAAGTCAGGTAAGCGTAACCCTTTCAGCTTTCCAAAGTGGGGCCCATGCTTGTCTGCTGTGGACACCGTTGTGTAAGTCAGAAGGTTGGACACAGTTGTCAGTGTAGAATTGTACTCACCCCTACAAATGCTAACACAAGATATGTGGGCGTATGTAGTTTCTTTTCTACTTATACAATTAGCTGCCATACATAAGTAGTTATTGAGATTTATTCATTTGGCACATGTACTGTTTGTGAACTGCTATACTGTGAATATTAATGTACTCACTTCTGCACAGTTTCTGCTTTTTTATTGTTGACATTAGCACAGGATGCTCAAGAAAACTAGACAATTCCAGTACTGAGTATGCCTGCCTGCATCCTTGGTGGACCCTGAATACACAGGTATTTCATACATTTGGGTGGGGATTGTCCTGCTATGATACTGTGTGGGGGTTGTAAAGTGCTGCTGTAACATTATTTACTGCTAGAATGGCTGGTTCTGTTATCACAGTCATATAATGCAATTCCACAACAACTGCTGGTAAAGTTCCACAGAACAGGTTTTGTGTTATGGCATTCCTATCTTTCCTTTACATTCACTCATTCTGATGCATGATATATCTATTTCAGCAACAACCTGCTGTATATCTGTTGTGGCTTAGTGGTATTTCATGCAGTCTAGTGTGTCCAAGGTCCAGGGTTCGAGACTGACAGAGGTTTTTTATTTTGCAGCTGAGCAGATCAATGGCCCTCACATGCAGGGTGACTAAGGCACTTTTAAGCAGTTGTAAGCGGGTTTGCTGGAAGCTTAGCAATACTTAGCTAAGCGCACACTCGCACAAACCCGCTAACTACTGCTTAAAAGTGCTTACTCCCACTAACCCCCGCGCTCATTTCTTTGAAAGAAAAGAAAATGGGGAGATAGGAAAGTGGTAAAAAAGGGGCACAAAGAGGGAAAGACAGTGGGGAAAACAGCTCGGGATGTGGACGGGTGTAGGGAAGGTCCATAGCTGCCCATTTCTTTAACAGCAACAGCTGTGCATATGCTAGAAATTTGGAGGGAAATATGAAATCTTCCACCCCTGAGAGAGGGGGGAAGGACAAAGTATGTTGTACTGCCAATTAAATATCACTTTATGTGTCCAGCAGACATGTGTGCAAAATGGGCAGCTATGTAATCTATTTTTGGGAGTAGATTGCCCTTTTTTTTTCAGGTGAGAGTGGAATGTGTGGTAGGGGAAGTGGGTATATATAGGGAGGTAGGTTGGGGAGGTAAAAAGACAAAACAAACAAGACACATACAGGGGCAGAATATGACACATGTGGTGGGTGAACACGATTGACGGGGAAGGATGTTTGGAAATCGCAAGCCCATGAGCCCACAGATGGCAACAGTGGAACTGAGATCCCCACCCATGGGCAGTCACCACTGCACCTTCACAGCCCAGAGGGTGGCTGTGCTGGGGGCTGCATAGGAGGGGCAGGCTCACCCGTGAGTCACGCCACACGTGCCTCAAGCTGGCATAGAGGATTAGCTACTGAACGCTTGATCTCCCTACGTACCACAGCTCGGACTGTTTGGAGGGTGATAGGTGGCCCTCCTCCAGCCACGCTTGCACGGGGGGATGAGCCCAATCCCCTGCAGCGCTTCCAAATGAAGGTGGTACAGGACCAATGGAGGAGGAGGTCCCGGGCTGGGCACCGGACCTGCTGGTGCCAGGTGCCATCGCCAGCTGAGGTGGGACAGGTGGGTCCGCTGGGACCGGCCTTCCCATACGTTCTAGGTTTAGGAGGATTTAATGACAATATGGGTTGTTAACAGCCAACAGTATTCCAAATTAGTTGTAACAGCATGCAGTAGTATTCCCATTAACCCAACACACCAGAGTTCCAACAGTTGAACAGCAAGCATAACACATGCATATATAGAACAACAGTGGACATTCCAACAGCATGCAGGATTGATTGGTGGCAACAGGCCACCAAGATTGTGGTATTTGAACAGAGCACATGCATCAAAGTAAATGCAGATATTTTTGAACCAATAGGACATATGTCCCAACAAATGTTTTGAGATTAGACATACCCATTGACGTGTGGAATTGAATTGTTTATGCACATACAGTAGGGTGTAAAAAGATACCTCCATTAACAACTTATATGTACTTATAGTTTACACTACAGTCCTATTGACTGCAGGTATATATCCCCTACATGTATTATTACACTTGGCAATGTCCATTAAATTGTGAAATGGGTTATGCTAGTTCTTTATATACCTGACCTGTATCTGACATACAGACTGTCCAGGATGCAGCTGTTACTGTTACATATTTATATATTTTATTTATATTTATATATCTACATATCTGGATGTGTTCAGGTGACATTATCAATTATATTTTAACAGCCCCCTACATTTCTAGCAGCACACTGACATTTCTGGGGAACACAATAACATGCTACTCGTGTGCCAGATCAACCTATACATGCCGGCCATTAACCAACTGTTGAGGACTATTTATATGCTTAACAGCTACTGGCACTCCCTTCTTCCACATTATATGGGCCTACCCAAGTGTGGGTTGACAGCGCTTAATACAACAGTAATATTTCTACAATGCAAGAGTACGACAACATATCGAAGAAAGTGACATGGACACACTCCAGGAATTATACCTTTATTAATTACATTACACACTTTTATAGAGGCTCTCTCATTTATTTGATATTACAGTGCATGCAGAAGACTTATTCAAGATGTATTATACCTTTATTAATGGGTTACAACTCTCTTTTTCATGCTCTCTCACTTATTTTATATAACAATACATGCAGAATAATTACTAACCTGCCTGGTGGCGCAGCCTTAGCAGCCTATCTGCATAGGCTTGCTGATTCTCAGCACGGACACCTGCAGCTGTGAGGTAAATGAAGTGATATTGAGACATATACCTATCCATAATATAGACTACAATAGCAATTCTTACATACTTCATTCCATGGCTACCTAATCAGTAGTGGGGCATTTTCCATCCCACGGGTCTCCTGTATCCACTGGTCTGAGTAGTAGTGTCTGACCTGCTCACCAGTCCAAGGGACGCCTGTGGCACTGGTGAGATCATGTGCTAAATGGTTCCAGGCTTCTGCTTTGTATTCAGTGCCCTAGAACTGGCCCTGCAGGAGTCTGTCATCATGATTATGGACGAGGAGCCAAACCATCACTTTTGACTCCTCAGTGCCTAACCGTTGCGCTCGAAAGCGAGAGCCCTCTCCAACACCAGTCATGCTGCATGCAGATGGGAGCTACAACCAGTTATGGCAAGTATTCCCATCTATGGGGCTTAATTATGCCTCATTTCCCGCACTTATTTGTGATTGGCCGGTTTTGAAAATCTCGGCTGAAAGCACACCTGCTTAGCACTGGGTAAACTTTCATTAATATGTATATGTGTGTTGAAAGTGCATGCCTATCAAAAGCTGCCATGGCTTAGTGGTTCAGTACTGTGATTATGGTGCACAGTATCCCGGGTTCAAGGCCTGTCATTGCTTTTTTACTACTGGCCAGACCGGCTAGGAGGTGTGGCTGTGTTTAGCCGACTTTGCTCAACTTTGCCCAATGTTGCTCTACTTTGCTCTACGGCGCTCTACGTTGCTCAACATTGCCCGGTGTTGCGCTAGTTAGCGTGGTGCGCAGCTACGTGCAAACATGTTTTAGTTGCGCTAGTTGGCGCGATTCACAGCTCCGTGCAAAGCCATTGTGCTAGTTAAAGCAGTGCTAAGCTATGAGCAATTATACTTAAATATGCTTAATACTGGTAAACTTTGCTTAGCAGTGCTTCACATTGCATAAGATACGTTACTTATGCATTCATCAGTATGCATAACCATTTTGCCTTCTTATATATATATATATATATATATATATATATATATATATATATATATATATATATATATATATAAAATATTGTTCACTACTACATAGGCCATTTCAATGCTTTCTACTAATATTTAAAAGATTAATGTCAGGAATTATTTTTCTATACAGATTTACTACAGAAAATAGAAAGGGGAGTGGTGGGACTCGAACTGGGAATGCCTCCTCTTTGTGCGAAGGCTCTACAACTACTCTATTGCTATTTGGCTTAATTTGCATATAAGTTTCTTATTATCCTCTTTGATCTCTAAACTGCTAACTGTAGCTAAGCAATGGGCAAACCCGCGCAAACACGCACAAATACGGGCAGCTACATCGGGAATAATAAAAAAAAAGGAAAGTTTTACATTTTAGAATTGTACAGGGGTTTAGAATGTGGGGGAGTGTAGTGTTGGGTATGTACACATTTGAGCGGACTCACTCATTTCAGCTGACATTTGCAGATTGAGAGACTTGCAGGGGTGTGGATTTTTGGACTGCTCGGCAGTCCGACACGCCCCCTGCACTCGTGCATGCTCCATGTTAGCCTTAGAGTTGAGTCAGCGCGCCCTCATGAATATGCATGGCACCCTGACGTCTTCCTCTTAGGCTGCAGTTTCCATGTAAGACTTATTTAGTCTTACACGGAGGATTAGTAAATCCCGGCCATAGTGTAACTAAAATTATCAGGTAGTAGCAGACAAGGGTCTGCAATTTGTGAGCCAAGAACTCTGCAATTTAGTGAAGTAATTGGGATTTAAACATAGCATTTGTCTCAAAGTCCTAGACATTCACAGAGTGAGGGGCAAGTAGCGAGCATGGTGCAAACTATCAAAAGTATTATAAGCAAGTACTTGAAAATAAGTTGAATACAACTAAGTTACTGAAAGAAATATAGCATGGACTGAATAATTAATAAATCCTCAAAGAATCTCCCTGTGCTGCAATAAGGTAAACGAATGGGAATGATAATGGAGTATGGATCTTCACAGAAAAGCAATGTATTTGATGCAGTATTTGGTCATGTGGAACAATCAAGATCTTATTTTGTTTAAAGCCCAGGCATGCAGATATCCTAAAAAATAGGATGCATTAAATTAAAAATATGTGGTCTGGAAGAAGCCAAGCTGTTCATTTCTTAGAATTCTAATATGCTATCTCAAGGATCGCCACTACATCAAACACCATCACCTTCTCCATGTGAAAATCCATCCACCTTCAGTGAAAACTGATGTTTAACATTTCATATACAAAATCTAAAAATAAAATATTCCCCTAGAATTATCTCTTGCAAACCAAAAAACTCTCCTAAAATAAATAGAATGAAATCCTATTTTGCAACAATAGATTGTTCCCCAATTCTCAACCTCACAAACTCTGCTGCCAATATATTCTCACAACTTTTATTAGACTTTATGAACAGACACTGTCCCTTTAATCTCTGAGCTATTTAAACATAGTAGTAAAGCAGTAAAGAAAAACGCTGTAGAACCCACCACGTTGTAAAAATCAGTCAAAGTACATAGCATAAATCCACAATGCAGTTTATTTAACGATAAAAACAGGATGAGCGCTTTCGCGTACTATTAACGTATGCTTCTTCAGATCAAAGTTTAAAATAAAGGCTTCCCTTTTTATACTAATGCAAACAGATCTATTATTCAGTTAGCCATCTAATCATTCAGATAATTCTCTAAGCTGACCATTACCTTAAAGGCACATACCCACTCTCTAACTACGTTACGTGTCTTTCACATATGGCTACAAATAAAATATTACATTAGCAGCCAATGTGAAAACCTAACATGTGAGCATCCAGATATTACAAAAAATTTATTACAACATTTCTTAAACTCCAAAACAAATAATACAAATACAACTTCCAGTTGAGGGATGAAGTTGGGTAGCTGTTGCAGAAAATACAAACTAAAACTACATGGCTAATGTAGAAAATACAAATCTAGCTCACTAATGAACTCTATAATAATTCAAGACCCCTATTATACAAACGGATGTTTTCTTATATAAATAAACATCTAGGACATTCTGACAGTCTACAAATGACAATAGAGAAAGAAATAAAATAATGAAAATAATGAAAATAAAAAATGTATATATACACATAATAACACTAATATATACATGTATATTCTGGAAAACAGCAGATAATTAATATATGTAGACATACAAGCTAAGATAAAATGCAAGCCATACAGCCAAATAAATAGATAAAAATGTATATGAAGCCAAATGAATAAGAATCCTAATGAACGAAATAGATGTGTCCCTAACTGTACAAAAATATAAAATATTATTAAATATGTATAAATATGTATAAATATAAATATGTATAAATATGTATAAATATAGATAGAACAATGATCCTTATTAGACTGCTTAAAACTGCTTCAAATATATACATATGTATGTACCTACTGATTACCACTAAAACATATTCAATCCCTATTTTTCAGAATGGGTTTAAGCGAAACATATGCATTCAAGCCTGGAGGCATATGCGCTCTGAACTTAAAAATCCATTCCAACTCTATTCTTTCTAAATTAGTTACATGATCCCCTCCTGTATCACTTTTCTTGACTATCTGAAGAACTCTGAAGCAGAATGTATGATCTGGAAATACCATAATAACAAGACTGAATGGCTCTCAAAAGAGCTGAAAACTCTGATATATATATATATATATATATATATATATATATATATATATATATATATATATATGTGTGTGTAATGAAGTTTAGAAATTCTGGAAAAATGAACCCACTCCTAACTCAAAGGAGCAATACAATATTATATCACATTCCTCCTCTCCCGTAAACAGTTCTGGCATGGGGTATATAAATAGAAATCCACCTAAAGAGCTTTCTTTTCTCAGCCACATTCCTTGCTCTATCGGAAACCTCTCATCTGATGATTTTTTCAAATAATTTTACAATCTTCCTATGTAGTAGAGTTTTACATCCTCCTCCAAACAAATATACCCAAATCCTCCAAAATACCTCCCACCTTCTACTTCTCCAAAATCAGAAGCAAATTTCACTTCTACTAGAAGAGACCTCTCTAGACTTTCCCTGTAGTTCTGGTTACCTCTGCCTTGGTTTCTGTACCACTGTAGAGATTTCATAGTTACTCCACTAAAACACATTGCAACCTTAGCCTCACAACCAGTACTATGCCATATATCTGGAAATCAACCTTTATCAGACCTGTACCAAAAGTATAGCAAACCCTCCTCCTCCCAATTCCAAACCATCTCAGTACTTCCTACCCTTGTAAAAATCCTTGAAAAATAATTTACAACCAGCTCACCACTTACCTTGACAAATACCAGCATGGCTTTTTGAGCAGGTAGAAGTACCATGACTGATCTCTGGACACTCACAGATGACATCCTCATTAAAATGCATAAAGTTAACCTCACTGGAGCAGTATTTATTAACTATATCTGGGTCTTTGACCTGGCTGACCACTCAATCCTATTATCCCACTTACAAGATACCAGTGTAAGCTCTGAAGCTATCCAACAGTTTAAGGATTCCCTGATCATCAGAACTTTTGCAGTTAAAACTGGGCCTGCCTAATCAGATACAGCTTTTCCTCTGTCAGGGGGTAACTCAGGGATACATTTTTGCACCAATACTCTTCTCCATTTTTAAGTAAACTGTCTCATTACCTACCTTTTCTACAACTTCTCATTTATGCAGATGACACAGTTATCTACATATCTAACCCTTCTCATGACATCATCCAAAATCAGCTTCAAGCTGATTTTCTACAACTGAACACTCAGCTTTGTTCTAAAAATATAGTCCATGCTGTCTGACACAAAGAAAAGACTCACTATCCACCAGTCCTGTCCATATCAAAGACCTGTAAAACAACCTAATTGAATCCACCACATCATTTAGATACTTGATCAAGCCATCAGCTTCCAAGACCACATTCAGAAAGCCAAATCCAAAGTCAACTGTCTCCTATTCTTGGTCAAAAAGATATCTCATTTCCTCTCACAACCTGCTACAGCAAACTTAGACAATGGTATCTTGCTTGTACATTTAGACTACCCCTATTTGTCACTGACTTACAAAAAAACACTACCACCTTACAATCTCTTTCTAATAAAATATTTCATTTCATTACCAACACACATCACTGCAACACATTGGAAAAGGCAAATTAACTACTAATTCAAGGTAGAGGCAACCTCCTTCTTGGCTCCTTTCTCTCTGAACTCCTACACCAAGACACACTACCCCCTCTGTGAGGCTAACTACATTCAACCCACGTTACAACTTAAGGATACTATCTACTAATGACCCTACTCTCATAACTCCATCCTCTAAACTTCATTCCACAGACCACAGCTCCTTTCTTCTTGTCCCTAAACTATGACATTCATTTCCACCTGATCTTATTAAAATCAGAGACTGCAAACAGTTCAGACTTCAGTTCAAACAATACCTAACTGAACAATATAAGTTCATGTGTCAAAACACAGGTCATGTCACTTAACTCCCATGTCTGCAATGTTATATTCATCCCAGAAAACTTTGGCTGCTTAATCTCTTAACCTCTCCAACACAAACTCATACCCACTGCTTCCCCATCCGCCTATCCTTTCCCTACTATATATCCAATATCCACTCCACCTGTTATTAGCTTTTCTATTGCAGCTCTTAGTATGTTCTATAACTTCTGCTCTCTGTCAGTTAACAAATTTCCTCCATATTTGTATATAATATTTCTGTTCTTTTAGTTGGACCATATTTACATCACCTATAACGCCTATATTATGCACATTATACTCTCGAGTCCTGATCTTACTTCTTTTTAAACCTTTTAAATATGTGTATATTTTTTATATCTATGTTATGTCACTTCTTCTTCTTCTTTCAGCTTTTCCTGGTTAGGGGTCGCCACAGCGGAACTCCGGTCCGCTAATGATTGGCAGTAGATTTTTATGTGCTGGCTTGCCGGGCCTAATGCACAACCTTCAACGAAGGAACACCCATCCATGCATGTCATCACACAGAAGACGCTCTAACTGAGAATCAAACGGGCAACATCTAACTGTGTGGCGACAACTTATGTCACTATACTGCATAATTTAGTTATATATTTAATCTTACTTTAGTGTTGTTACCATTTATGCAAATTGGGCTGAGCTTGGAAATGGTCAAATCTGATCACTGTTCTACCCTGGTAAACAAAATAAATTACATAAATAAATAAATATGTTCCTTTGAGTATTCTGCAGCTCAAGCTAAGGGTTTAGAGAGCCAAACATTGGCTCATAGTGGCCTGGCTCTGTGGCATACATTGACAAAGCCTTGAATACTATCCATATAGCTCAAGTTCAAACAGCAGCTTAGGCTAGGGATGAGCTGGACAGTGCTGGCTGGGAGTGAGTGGCCAACACTGGTTCATCCATTTTGGGTAGAAGGAGTGGTGTTTTCAGTTTTCCTATCATGATCATGGAAATGGAGGCTTGCATGGCACTGAAAAGGTCAGAACTAAAGACAGGGGCTTGGTTATCTCGATCACATGTGGGTGGAAACATATGCATGCGTGAAGAAGTACAGGATTTCTTGCAGTGATGCAGTTGCTCTCTGCAGCCAACAGGGGTGTGGTTATCTTTAATAGAAATTCCCACATTGACAGAATGCTGGCAAGAGCACAATCCACTTCCATGGCTACTTGAATGATTGTTCCTCCAGCTGGACCTCTCACTTCCATGCTGGGGGGATACCCAGTATGGGCGATGAATGGGTTAAACAAAGAAGGGGGAAGGTTGATGCTTAGCAGGTACAGAGGTAAAAAGCATGTAAAAAATGAATGGTTTAATGTGATCTTGATGCTAGTGTTATTGTTCAAGTAGCTGCTGTTCCATGGTGTGGAAAATCTTTATCAAACCATACTGAATTCATATCTGATATACAGAAAACAGATCAAGAAGCCAGTATGACAGAATGGCTGCACATAACATTTAGACTATTTCTGTACTGAGAAGTGATTACTTTCCAAAGCAGTTCAGTTTTCTGTATGATTGTATATCCCATGACACACGGACTATAGCTTCAGTATGGTTATAAATACATGCAGTCAGTGTACATAATTAAATTTATTGCATTATATATGTATACATGTTACGTAGTTATATAGTTATATTGAGATAATGTGGTAACTTTATTTTAAGGGGAATTGTCTGTAAAAGGGTCATTATGTCTTGTGACATCATTGGAGCAGGTCAATAAAGATTCTTGCTGAATGCACATCATGTGTGATGCCACCTCACTAATTTATCTTCTGCATATTCTCTACTGTGGGCAAATCTTACAAAGCATACACACACACACACACACACACACACACACACACACACACACACACACACACACACACACACACACACACACACATATCACCTTTTCCTACTGAAGAGTATTCTACAGTGCCATTTTTAGACTTCCTGAGCCACTACAAATGCAACCATGGGCTGTAAAAAGGATGGAAGAACCTAGATGGCCATGTAGTCAACAAAATATAAATTAATGAAAGTTTTGTGAGGGAAAAAAAACAGCAACAATACACCACATCACACTGCTGGCCACAACCTGCACCCCCAACTAACTAGATGAGGCATTCCAGGACTTGTGACCCTTTATCACTGTGTGTTGGGTGGGTTACAAAGTCAGGTTGGAGTGCACAGAAGAATTAAGCTGCTCAAACATTTTGGCTGTCACATTATTCTACAAGTTCCTGCCTACAGTAGGAGATGGATTCTTTCTTTAATGAGTATGGCTGTGGAGCATTTCTGCTTCATAGCTATGATAATGGAAACCATTAAATCCATAGATGTCTACCATTCAGGAGTGAAAGAAATGCAGTGTGTAGCAAAACTATACAGTGTATGCCTACTGAAGACATGCAGTTTCTGCCATACGGTGTTATGAGAATGTGTCAAACATAGGCAAACATTTCAGATGGCAGTCAAGTTAGTCTGAGCACTGCTGAAGCAAAAGTATAGTGAGCACATTCAAATACTGTGTGTGTGTGTGTGTGTGTGTGTGTGTGTGTGTGTGTGTGTGTGTGTGTGTGCGCGTGTGTGTGTAAGGTGTGATACACAACTGGAACAAAAAGCTCTGTATTCAGAATTCTACATCAAGATGACCCACTGTAGCTAAATAAGTGGAAAACTGTGTCTGCAATTAGTACTTCATTACAAGTACAAAACATAAAATGCTCTGATTTATTTGAATGGCTGTGATGTTTAAAGACAGAATATCGCATCATGTTATCACCAGAAATTATGCCAGTGATCCATGATCTACAATGAAGAGGGATTAGACCCTTACCTTGAAATTAAACTTTTTGAAGGTCCAGTTTGTCAGGTTTGCTGCCCTTCAAAGTAGTACATTCCTGGGTTTTGCAGGGGTGCTGGACACCCATCCCTACATCTCTGGGCAAATCCCCCGACATATATAAAGATCCTGTAGTACTGCAGGTCAATGCACTTCTGGGAGATAGCAGCAAACTTGATGAAACAAAATGAGTTTGGTCTTGATATTAAAGACCAGCAGACCACACCCTACAGCTGAACAGGAGCTGAAATATACAGAGTCACCGGGAGTGAGAGACATTCTGAGCCTACAGAGCGGGTTATTAGTATGGTGACAAGATAAGCTCTGGATTTATACTGATCGACAAGACTTAACAGATGGATCAAGAGGGAAATATTTTAAATAGTTATGCATAACTTGAAATGTCCATGACCGTAATATAGCTTCTATAACATCAAACAGCAAAACATACATCTCCGGACTCTGTCTGTCATCACATTATGCTCATCTACCTGGACAGGTCCATTATATGGCTCTTCTATGATTGATTGTTCAAGCCTTTATTTGTCCACACTGCATAATTTGTTTTGTGTACCTATTGTATGAACTTGTTTTGCATTGTATATCCACTATCATTGTTCAAAATTTTCAGTGTTTCGTACACACTGGGCTAGCCTGGAAGTGGTCCAGGTAAATAACAAAAAAAAAAATAAAGAAACACTACTCTTTCCCAGTTGTTGAAGAAGTAGTTGCCATGATGTCTAATGGTAAGTTCTTTTCAGTGTTGGATGCAGACTGGGGATTTTGACAACTAAGACTGGATGAGATGACTGTAAAGTTTCTACATTCCAGGACACCTTTACTGCCCTGACATATACAGATTCCTGAGACTACCTTTGGGGATATTATCAAAACACAGTATTTTAATGTGGTGTAGCAAACATGACTGAAATGTCTGTGAACATTGTTAATGATGTTCCCATTTGGGGTCCTACAAGGGAAGAGTAGGACACTTACTTAATCAAGCTGTTGGATAGACTAAAGTCACAAGGTTTGAGGCTTAATAAGGCCAAGTGTCATATAAGTGTTACAGCCTGAAAGTAAATAGTTCATAGCTCACAGATTAGTACTAGACTAACTACTCTTGCGAGCCATTTTAAGCCTAGCCAATTATCCCTTGTGAGACTCCAACCCTGCACCTTCTATTTGTAAGGCAAAGACCTTAACCATTAGGCTAGATCATCCACAGACTGCAAAGAGTCTACAGCCAGGTGCTGGCAAAGAATATGCCCTAGTGACCATCCAGACACATGCTGATATTCCTTGTCTCATTGGATTCTTGGGAAGGGTACAATGTCTGTCCATGTTCATAGCACATTTGTTACAGATAACAGCACGTCTTGCAAGCTGCAATATGGTATTGGTCAGAGGATCAGGTCAGGAGTTTTCAGGTATTTAAAAGTTTGGGAACTACAGTGCCAGTCTTGAAGCATTATGAGTGTAACAATGCCAACTACACAGTAAGATGATGCAAGCCAGAAAGGGCTAGGAACTGTACTACTTACAGGATGATAGACCATTATCAAATGCACTGAATCATTTTGTCCAGACAAATAAAGAAATTCTTGCAATATTGTCTGAATGTCAAAGGTTTCATGATCGCGTATACATGAAACACATTCATGTGCAAGGAAATATAAATCTTTATAAGGCATGCTTAAGAAATCCTTGCAGAAAGTGCCTCCTGGACTACAGAGAATGCTATTGAGTTTACGGAATTCTGATTCAGAAGAACAACATAAGGCAGGAAAACTAATGCATATTGCAGCTCGCTACTGTAAGCAAAGCTTATCTTAGAATGCAAACATTTGTTGGGAGAAGGGCTAGAAGTCGTATGGGTTGTGAATAAAGTCCCAGGATACTGTTGAAAAGCCCGTAGAAGCTGAAAGCTGTTATCAGAGATGCAACTATTAAATGAAGCCATTATAACAAGAGGGCCAGATAATCAAGTCCTTGCTTCACATTCCAGGAACTGTCATGTATATAAAGACCTTGTGCTCAGAGAGGGCAGTCATTACTCCTACACAGCTAAAAAATCAGACACTGTTGAAACAACATGTAGGTATGTCAAAAGTACAAAGAAGGAGTTAGACATACCATGCACACGCCAATCACATCTGTGTTGCATGTTTAGGAATCAAAACCAGAAAGAGGAAATAAGTATAGACTTAATACCAGCACTGCGTTGGCTAAAGATAGGCATTGAATTGTGTCAACATGATCTTGGTTTTCTACTCTGTACTTCTTTGAAGTTGTGCAAAGCTTTCTTGAAAGGTACCTGTCTGCTTCTGCCTCCAATTAAGGACCCTATTCTTCCATGGCACCTTACACTTATCCTCCAAGTTTTGACTCTGCCCCCTTTGAACCTTTAGCCAGGGTAGAATTAAAGTTTTTGTCCAGGAAAACACTTTTTTCTAGTTTCCATTACATCAGCTAAAGGGTATCTGAGCTTCAAGCACTTTCTTCACAGCCACCTTACCTTATTTTTCACAAGGAAAGAGTATCCCTTTGGACCAGCTCTTCATGCCTGCCTGAAGTGGTGTCAGAAGCAAATCTTAAGCAGTCAATTAACATGCCAGTCTTTCCAAATTTTTCTAACTAGGGAGAATACATGCTTTTGTATTGAATGTTCATAGCTCAGTTTATACATTCAAAGAACTAAAGACCAAAGGAAATCATAAAAACTGTTAGTCTTTTTTTTTCATGGCTAAATTGGGCAAAGCAGTATCAAAAGTGACCCTAGCCAGATGGCTCACTGACTGCATTGCCTTCATTTACAAGAGTAAAGGCCTTTCCTTACCCAAACATCCTAAAGCACATTCCACTAGATCTATGGTTACATCATCTGTCTTTTGGTTCAGAGCATCCCTAGATGCTTCTGTGCAGCTGCAACATGGTCCGGTGTTCATACCTTCATAGTTCATTACAAATTGGTCATCTCATCTAGGAATAGGGCAGCTTTTGGCCCTGCTATACTTCGGAATATCCTTCGTTGAGGACCACCTAAGGTTACTCTAGTCGGGGACTCGGTCCCATCAATTGAAGAATGGATGAAAAAGACAACAACTATTATAGTTACGAATTCATCATAACTTTGTAGCTGTGTTGTCTGTTTTTGTCCTTCCTCAAATTCCTACCCACCAAGCTCCTTCTGTTTGACTGTTTCTTGGTATCCACCCCCTTCTGTTTGACTGTTTTCTTAATATGTCCTGAGGGATATTCCTCATTACACTTGCTTTGTGGGCTCCATGGTTCTCTTTCTCTGCTGTTTCTCCTGTTTCACCCGTTAGCAGTAGCTGTGCTTTTGCCTCAGAGATTGACTGATGTCCCTTTTTTCGTATTGGGATTAGCTGAACAGAGGGCAGACTTGATCTGAGGTAAATAAGAAAAAGAGAGGGATTGTGTGTAGGGGAGGATCTCAAGCTGTGGAGACTGGGGTCTGTCAGAGTGGCAGAGGACCGATCCAAGACCCATCAGTTGTGGAAGGACAAACACACAGCACAGATGCAGAGTTGTGGTGAGTACACAACCATAATTTATTTTGAGATACGTTTGTTTGCCTGTTTGTTTACTTTACTTTTGGCAATAAACTCCAAATATAAAGTTACTTATGCGTCCTTGAGCGCATGTTCAGTTAGGTGTTAAATTTCAGACAATAAACCACAGTTCAACTGGTAATACAAAACTACCAGTGAAGGATTTCCAGGAGTCATTAATGTAGTGGTCACTTTTGGGACAATGAAAATGAGCATTTGGCTAACTGTGCTGTGCAAACATGGTCAATATGTTTGGTGTACTCCATAAACAAGATAATTCTTAACTTGGAATCAGAATTTGCTGCCAGTTCTTAGGACTTTTCTTTTCTCCTCAACTGAAGCAACATTTTATTTTTCAAGATCAGTCTGCAGATAGACTGGCTGGGCGGCCGCGATGATGCAGCGGTTAGCATTGCCGCCTCATAGCAAGAGGCTCTCTGGTTCGATCCTCAGCTGGGGTGCCTTCTGTGTGGAGTCTGCATGTCTTCCCTGTGGTTGTGTGGGTTTCCTCCCACATCCCAACGACATGCTGTAGGTGGATTGGACACTCTAAATTGGCCCCAGGCGTGAGTGTGTGCATGTGTGTACCTTCTGTGGAAGGTTGGATGTCGGGCTGGCAACTTGACACCATAAAACACCACTACCAGTCATCAGCGGACAGGTGATCTGCTGTGGCGACCCCTAACCGGGAAAAGCCAAAAGAAGTCATTGACCACTATTCAAACAATCTGGAGGTGATTCAACTTAGGACGCTACAGAACACAATGATCAATATGCTGAAATCAGTTTTTTTCCAGGCACAGTACACCAGAACACATTATGTCTGACAGTGATCCACAATTTACTTGACAAGAGTTGAAATTTTTTGCCAAAGACTGAGAGTTTTAGCATAATTACATCTAGTCTAGTCTAGGATGCCAGTACGCAACTAGCCAAGTTGAAAGGATGATGCAGATATTCTACAGAAATGGAATTATTCTTGTCAGATAGACTGTCACTGGTCTCTGCTAGAATACAAAAACATACTCTTACAGGCTGTGGGCTGTTGATGGGGACAAGGCTTAGTGAAAAGGCCTCCATCATCAATCACTGTGCTAGCATCTGACAGTCAGCATTGGAACTTTAAAGAAAACATGTCAAAGAAAAGTAGTTTCTTAAATCTACAAGAAGTCTCATTTTAAAAGGTGGAGAAAGAGTGATGGAGATGTTAGGCTATAATTTTGGAAACAGATCACAGATTCAGGTCACTGTAATTACCCAACTCACAGATCCAAGATTATATGTGGTACAAGAGGATGGTATGCATCTCTGTGAAAGGCATAGAGACGGCAGTTGAAGTTATCAAAACAGGAGCAGAAAACTTGTCAGGCATTTGGAATCAGAAACTGTCACACAGAGTTCAGCGGTGCCTCCATTAATTCACCTGTGTCTATGGCTTCTGCTAATGAGGTTTATCTTGAATTGATGGGCCTCACTGCAACCTACACTAGAAGGTGACTGAAAGAAATGGGGTAGTAGAGACATGTCTCCAGATAGTAACTACTGTTCCTGAGGGTGATTCCAGTATGTAGTAAAAACAACATAAACTGAAGAAACACAAAATCACCACGGCAGGCAGCCGCAGAACACAGTCGACTTCCAAACGCAATACAAACTGCTGAACAAGTACTAAAATGACTGTTTATTAAAACCACAAATTATGTGATTGCAGTATGTCTTCAGACAGTAACTACTGCACCTGAGAAGGATTTTAATATGTCTCCAGATAGCAGCTATTGTACCTGATATGGTTGAAAAGTGAACACGCCACATAACTTACAATACTTCACATTGTTCGTAATTGGGTTCAGGCAGTAGTTTTGCTGCTATGCAATTGTTTCATTATTACAGTGGTAATATTTCAAGTGCAAGGTATAAATAGCAATATATATATATATATATATATATATATATATATATATATATTTATAGAGAACATATTTCTTCTTTCAGTAAGACAGGAATGCCACATTTTGGAACTTTATAGAATACAAGCAATATTGGGTGTGAGCCATGTGACTGGCTTAGCTTTTCATTTTACAATAATGGCCTGAAATGCAAGCATATGTGAGTGTGAACTCATGGAGTCAATGCCTTCATATGTCATCTTCAGCTGTTGGTTCTTTTCTTCCATTGCAGATCTGACACTACTGTAGCAACCAGTGGGGAGACACAGGGTATAGGAGCTGAAAGCATTGCCTTCCTGCTAACCACATGTTACTGGGTATATTGCTACAGTCATCATAGATCAAGAGGGTACAGTCCATGCTGAAGCACTGTATATGGGAAGTTTTGCTGTCACACTTAACTGGATGCACACCATAGGCAGACAGAGAGAACTGACAGCCTTCCCAAATGTCACTATGTTGTCTAACAGAGTTATAATTTTATTTATTTATTTCCATTTGCTTACTGAGAGTATCAATGATGCAGTGGGTATCAGTCCCCAGTGGCTGTTTATAAGGGAATCTGTCATTTCCTAGCTGCAATGTTCACTATGTCCACAGCTGAAACTAGTCAGGTATTCACAGAGTGGGCACCCTGAAAGTAACAGACTTGCCATGGCAGTTAAGGCTAGTGATATTGAGATGCTGAATATTTGTGTCTAGTTTCATAGTGCTGGCAAAATAAATAAGTAAATAAAAGCTTCAGCCCTCAGTGAAGTGGGGAACAATACTTCACATTCCCTCATTCAGGGAGCATTGCCTTGAACCCTCTTATTTTGTTTACCTATCTCGTGGCTGCACACTCTCAGGGTAGATTATATACACTTTTAATGAAACAGAACCAGACATGAGACTTTTCGTGACACAGTCAGTAACTCCTAATTGCACCATCCAATATTCAAGCCTTATTACTAGAGAGTATGGGTATTTATAATGCATTTCCCAAAGCAGCCATTCACAAACTTTTTTTGTACCAGGCACCTCTAAAAACATTCCTGCATGGCTGTGGAATCCTTACTGTACGCAGACATTACTACTCCATATTTAATGTTAAGATAATCAAAATTACAAAATAAAAACAAAGCCTTGACTTACTGAGACTAACAATAATCTCAGATAAGCATAATTTCCTTGGAATGCACACACACACACACACACACACACACACACACACACACACACACACACACACACACACACACACACACACACACACACACACACAAGTGGCAGTCAGAAGTGACTTAGAGTAGCACAGAACACAATGTTTCATGCAGATTTGGGATATCTGGCTGTTATCCACAGTGACTATAACAAAACAGTAGAGGGCACTATGCTTTCATGCAGATTCTGAATATCTGAGGAACCACAATCTGCCTTTCTAATGCCCAAAAACTGTCATGAATGCTGACTACAACAAAGCAACAGAGGATGCTATGCTTTGATACTGATTCAGGATACTTGGGGAGCCACAATCAGTCTTTCAGACACTTTGGAAGCTGTCATCTACAGTCACTACAGCAGCATAGCTGGGGGCACTATTCTATAATACTGTTTCAGATTACCCAGGGAACCACAGTATGCCTTTTAGATGCCTTGAAAGTTGTCTTTCACAGAGGTGAAAACAGAGTAGCTAGAGACATTCTGCTTTAATTCTGATTCAGGATATATGCAGAAGCACAGATCGGCTTTCTGATGCCCAAGAAGCTGTCTTTCATACTGAGTACAACAGAGCAGCTGCGGGCGCTATGTTATATCTGCTATCCCAGAGGTAACAAATGCTCAACAGTTATGTCACAAAAGCACATGTGTCAATATTACTTTTAAATGTTTGTGCTAACATAGAAATAGATCCTGTCATTAACATTTTCTCCTTCCATGTCACAGTCTTATGGTGGCAGCATTCTAGCTTGTCAGGAACAGAAAGAATATTTGCATCATTGCCTTGGCTACCTAAGTTCTGATTGTTCAAATTTCAGTTGTCAGCCAGGTATGAAACTTTACTGTAGTAAGCTGGATTACTCAGTGTTACACGGTGTTTTTGAGGTGGCTCAGTTAGAAAGAACTGGTGAAGCTCATCATATTAGAGAGCTCACGCACACACTGGCACTTCACCTATGGATAGCCATCTTACTTCTGTAGGCATTTGTAAGTGTGTAATGATCACCACCCCTGTCTCTGCACAGTTATTTAAATAATCAGCACTTAGCTGGATGTGGTTTAATGTAATTTACTGTAATAGACATTTGTTCTAAAACTGTTTTCATCCCCAACATCTTTAAAAACCAGTATGTCTCTCTGTATGAACCAGTGAGTGATCTGGGCTTTGTTGTTTGGCGAGATTGATAAACCCACAAATTCTGTCAATCTTTTATGAAGCACTGTCTGTACATATAGCTGTTCAACAGTCCAAGGATGATACATTTTCAATGAAATACATGTAATTATATGCCTTCTCTTCTACTCTGAAAAGTTCCTTGTAAAACAGAAATTGTAGTTGTAGAGCCCACCATTAGAAAAACAGTACAAAAAACATTTGCTGGTGTTTTTTCACTCATGTCGGTAGTCATCATGTTGTGGGGAAAACCATCTGCAGATCTTTAGCAGACAGCAAATATTGTTAATGTTATCAGAAATCCTTTCAATTCATTATCAGATGGTACTATTTGAAGATTGCATATTTGCAAAATGTTATTCTGAATTTTCCCCATTGTTCTTAACCATTAAGCTTCATGCAGGCATTATCACATTCTCTATGACAATGTGTAGATTCACTGTTTCGTCAACAAATTCTGCTACCTGAAAGCTGGCTAGTGGAGTTTTTTCTGTGACACTTGCAGCCTTTACAAAAAATCTTGTTCCTTTCTGTTGCATGTCAAGTGTTTAAAATAAGTTTGATACTTAACACAAAAGGTTGGCTGTTTTGTTCACAAATAATGCTGAAGTTTGTTTGCCACTGTCACTTTATTCAATAGCATCTCATTACGCATTTAACAAACTGGATGATGAATACCATGCTCTCAGTGAACAATGTGAAGCCATAACTGAAGTAAATGTTTAAACACGGGTGTAGTTTCACTTTTGTAATTTTTTTCCTCTGTCTCTTCTTCATAACTATCACTGTAGTGCTTAGAAATCTATGCAGAAGTTTGGTGCCATGGTTCTCTATGACTGTGAGTCACAATGTTTCTTATTAACAAAGTTGGGCCTTTACCCTCAATGTTCAGATGGCTTTGCACTTTTCCAAATAAATGAGAAGCTGTTTAGGTCAGGAAAGGCCATACTCTCTACCTTTTCTGTCCTTTTATTTCACCAAATATGCAAAAGGCTATTTAGCTCAGAAAAAAACAACACTCTTAATCTGTCTTCTGTCTCCATACTTTGCCAGGTGTACAAAAGGCTGTTTAAGTTACGAAAGTCAACAGAGGTGGAGGCAATCTTCATTGCTATGCTGGAGTCAGTCACTGTATGTGTAATGATATGAGGTATTGCCAGCTATGTCAGGAGAAGTAGGGGAGTGGATGTGTAACATGTGCTAGCACAGCTAGCTGGAAGTTTGTAAAGAATTATATGTCATTGGTATATCAAATGGATTTGTACAAATACTTGTGCTGAAAAATGTATTTGTAAAGCTGCTTGTGTTAAAAACATACGAACAGTGACTCCTGACTGTATTATAACTAATTAAATGTATATGTTTTAACAGAGGATACTGGAAGAGAAGAGGCTAATCTCAATCCACCTGACTTTGAAAATATTCTGAAATTAAATTACTGGGCCTAGGCCATAAATACTGTATCTTACAGTTATCAATGCAGCCAAAGCCAAAAAGTCTGTATTAGGAAGCCTTCTGCATTGTCTTTGGGGTGAACTAATCACTTCTCTGGAAGTGTGGAGGTTTGACATTGTTTTATGACTTTCAGGAGCTGCAGCAGATCTTAGCAAGGCTCTGATACATATGTGCTAAATCTTGACACCTTCTAGTCAAGGGGGGTAACATGGAAACCAGAAGTCAGATAACCAGGTGCATGTGATGTCATTCTGTAATCCATCACTAAAAATTATATTTTAATACTAGGTGAGACTGAAGTCTCATTGCAGTCTGTTTTCAAAATCTGACAGAAAAGGACCCCACACCTACTTCATCTTGCCTTGTTCTAATAAGTGACCAGGTAATATTAATTCTTTAGATCAGTCAGGAAAATATAGTGAGATTAGTTAAGTACTGTTTTTCTGTATCTGTATGAATCTATTCATCTGTGTTATTTTAATATTTCCTGTAATTGAAACTCTGGTGTTTATTGTAAATAGATATTTAGTATTTTCATGTTCTTTTATTATTTATTATTAAATATATTTAAAATTTTCATTGTGACTGGTCCTTTAGAGAATATTTTAGCCTTTTAGAATATTTATATTTATTTGGTGACACTGTGTACATTCCTGAAAACCTTGCTATTTGGTCAACATTACCATTTGTATTAATATTAATTTCACTCAGTATAATTGGGTACCCTTACAAGAGCCTTAGAGTAGCTAGCTTTGGAGTGTCTGGTGGCAGTGTAACTACCTTATAGTCTGGGCAGAAGGGGGCACAGCTAGTAAATCTGTGCCAGCCTTTCTCAGGTGTGTGTGTGAAAATCAAATCTCAAAAACTGTGTGTGTCAGCTGCTTGGAGCAGGGGCACAAAGCACTGGTTTCACAGAGAGAGAGAGAAAGAGCAAGAGAGAGAGAGAGAGAGACAGTGGTGGAGAAGCTCGGTTAAATACTCAGCTGAGGTCTCAACTCTATAGCTACGCCAATGCGGAGTCTTACTGGGGACCTGGAGAGAGACAGATAGAGAAATCCAGACCCCATACTGAGTGTGTTCCCTGTGTGCTCTTAAGGGAAATGAGCTTGATGCAGAAAGCTGCATCTGGAAATACTGGGTGTATCCAATTTTGTTCCAAGTGAACGCCCCTCTCCAGTGTCTGTGATGAGGATTTTGGCTCCTTGATTACTGGCCCAGAGTGAGGACATCACAGTATGAATTCACATTTTCATGCACACTTCACTGTAAAAAGTGGTTAAAATTAATTTCCAGCAACAGCCCCATCAAGTATTCAGACACAGGGCAATAAAATGAAGTAGACAGAACATGGTATTTAGACCACTCGAGCAACACCATTGATCACAGCACTGTGTTGTAAGTGCAACCACTCCAAAAACCATACAGTTTACCCACTTATTGTATAATCCTCCTACCTACCAATCTGTAAGTACACTAACGTTTACGACTAAAAGGCAACACACTTTCATGCAAAAACATGCCTACAATTTCTGAGCAAACAAAGAACAAACCAGCAGATTAAGACAACTAAAACCGTCATCATGTATGCGTTTGACTGGCACATTCTCCTATCACTTTATTTTGATTTTAAATAGGTTTTCTAGTTGCAGTGCTCTCTAATAAATATTTCACTTGCCTCAAATTCATCATTAATCTGCCAGTGCCAAGTATATGATTAAAAACAAAACACTGTCTTTACTAGACTAAAACACTGACCAAGAATGACTTAGCCCAGATTGCATGCAACAAAAGCACAATAAATATGTCACAACTTCTTCTTTTGGCTAAAGGTATAAATATGTACCACTAATATTAGTACAACACAGTTAAAAGGAAGCATTAAAATGTTCATGCAATGTCTCCCTTTTCTTTAGTACTGCTGTGTTTCTTGTTCCAGGACTACGAGCTGCCATAGGTAATGGAGTTCAGGTGCTACAGCTTGTGTATAGCCTTCCACTTTTATTATATCCATACAAAAATCTGCTAGTTCTGACAAATCATATTTACAGATTCTTTCTCCTGCCTCATAAGAATGAACACTGCTGCATTGCAGTTTGAGTCAGTCATAACAGCAAATTTGCCTCAGATTGCTGTGCTCAGCACCTTTTGGAAACGGCTTCCTGAAAGAATATAACATTTTTGATTTAAAATTTTCAGCTATATGCAGTCTGATCGTGGTTATGTGTGGCAGTGCAAACGTCTGAATGAAAAGAAAATCTATTTCATTTTTTTGTAGTCTGCAGCAAATACAGGGCCCCAAATACTAGTGATCTACTTTTCAGGAATAATCTATGTTGAATGGGGTTCCATCAACTGTACAAATGCCTTCACTACCCAATACAGTTAGGCCTTAGCTACACTGCTGTGTGTAAGTTTCAAGTCCTCAGCCCTACATTTAATGTCCTTCTGGATTTGCTTTCCACAATCAAAGAGCAGCCAATAATTCATAGTCACAAGCTGACCTAGTATCAGTTCACAACCAAATACAAACAAAAACAGTGGCTGAAACAGAAGTGCTGGCTGTTGTTTTAAACTCCTCTTTGATCATTTTTCTCATGCTACTTACAGCATCTTCAGAGCAGCAATGAAAGCAATGCTTTCTCCTGCTGCAACATAATGCCAGTGAGTTTGAACTAGAGGTTAAAGGCCTGGCTTGTATGCCATCATCTCGTAGACAGCAAAAGCAGCTCTTTCAGTCATGAGTCATGCAGCAAAGCTGCATAACAGTAATAAAAAAAAACAAAAAACAAAATAAATTAAGAAATAAAATGCTTCTATTTTTCAAATGCTACACAGCGGCACCCTGGGGATGATGCACCCAGGTTTGGAACCTCTGCCCCAAAACAGCACTAGTCTGCTTATAACCCCATAATAATAACCCCCAATTGCTGGAACTAGTGCAACCCCTAATACAACAGATGTAATACAACCCCTGCTAACAGTCCCCTAATAATGAAAACTCTTGAAATGAAAACAGCAATCCCACTTAAATTATATTTCATCATATCATATTGCATCATATTATATTATGTTTTAGCAGGTTTCATTTGCCTAATGACAAAAGTAGATAATTAGCACTCTGTCTCTCATCTATTCCTGTTTTTTCTCTTCCTCTTTCTCCAGCTTCCCCATATCTTTTTGATTGCCATAGTGGAATCACTCTACAACCCGTTTGAGTAGACCGTTTCACAGATGCAGAGTGCTGTCATTTCCACAAGGCCAGACAATAGTTAGTACCCTAATTCTGCTCCCTCCCTGTCCTTCCTATTCAGGGTGACCTCCTTCATAGGTGTACAACATGATCTTGTATATCCATATCCTGGCCCAATCTCTTCTAATCTGTGGTCGCATCCTTCTCCTCTCCTTCATCACACACAAACACACACACACACACACACACACACACACACACACACACACACACACACACACACACACACACACACACACACACACACACACACACAACTGCAGACTTCTAGATGCTTTGTTGTAACCCTCTTCTAGCAGTGGGATGTTCTTCTTCCCAAGATGTGAATCTGAACAGGGCCTGGTAGGTCTAAGCATTACTTATTTGGTTCTGGAGTTCATCCCACTGAGCATATGTCAAAGCATTATGTGTGCTGGTGCTATGACCCTTTCACTCTGCTGCGTGTGGTTCACTGTAGATGTGATAAACATCCTGACAGCCTCTACCCACATTGTCTCTGTAAGTTCCATCTCCCCCACCCCCAACTGCTACTGCCACCAGTGCTATTATGACTGAGCTGTTATGTTCCTGTCCACACCTGCTGCATTCCAAGCCCTTCCTTAGATCCTTCTTTACATTATCTACTCCGACCCCGTATTTGTGTCACCCACGAAGAGGCTGATCCTGTTTAATGATACTATTTGACATTTACTAAGCTTTGTATAATCTTATTTATTTATTGATTTATTTATTTGTTTGCTTGTTTGTTAACTGTTGAGTGGGCTGGTACATGGCCCTTTTCAGCCAGTACTTGGGACATATGGCAAGCACTACAATAGGCACACACAACAATAATAGGTAATACAGATTAATATATAACACTGGCACACTCAACAAGCAGATAAAACAATACACAGATAAAGTTTAGCAGTTGGATTAACAATTATACATCAGAGTTCAACGTAGTATACTGGCAAACACAGTAGAAATTCATAGCTAAACGCATACGATTCTACGTGTTTTATTGATGTGCACTAGAGAACCACAGGTTCAACTCCCATTTGTGTTGTATAGTAACAATCACTGGCCTTATGAAAAATGATCAGAAAGATAGATGTGCATGTCACAAGTTCTATATCAGATTAAGTATGGCATTTATTGGGACTTTAACAAAAACAGGTAATATTAATATTTCTTAAGCCACTGTCAGACTACAAGTTTTTAACATTCATTATGAATATCCATCCAGTTAGATATTCTGTCAGAATTCAGAAGCAGTCCATCTTACACAGCACCTGTCAGAGTCCGTCATTGACAAAATAACACACCTCAGGAGGTCTTGCCTTTCCTCAAGTTCTTACTTGCTGTTTTTATGCTTATTAAGCTAAAATTCAAGTGATAGTAGAGTTTTATGTTACTTTAGTCTTTAGTCATTAGAAATTGCTTCTTCTAGGAAAGCAGTCTTCACCACTCTTCAAAAAGCCTAGTTATATCCACAAAATGAGCAAGCAGAATAGATATAGTTTGTGCCTGTACAATACATAGCTTGATCAAAAACTTCAGTCATTCTTGTTTTATAAGACATTCTGTGAAGGAAATCTCAGTAGTTTTGGATCAGTGCACCCTGAAGAGTTTGCTGAAGAGAAAGTCCAAAATAGGGGATGAAAAAGCACTCCTCTGTTCTTCATGCTCAAACAGGGGAAGGACATTTTTTGTTGTTTTCTGTCTGAGGTGAGATTCAGGAACCCTCAGGGAAACAAGGCCAGGTACTTCTCCCAAATCTCTGCTTGATTTCTGAGAGGAGGATAACATGAAGGGCAAGCTTTACAATGCACTCTCATACCTGTCAGCCAAAACAGCACAGTCCTCATGTCTGTCTGTATCCTGACAGGCATTCAGCTGTGCTCTGGGAATTTGGAGATACGGAAGTTGTTTTATGTCTTGGGCTTCCCTCTAGGTTTCTACTAACTATTCTATTTATTGTAATTTGTATCAAAAATAGTAATTGGCAGAAACAGGTACCGACTGAAATGAACTCAAAAGAGCATCTGAATCCTGGGGAAAGAGAGATTAATAAAAATGCCCTTAAGCATCTCACAATATTGGTGACTGATTCAGATTTAATTTATGGCCTAATACCAAAATCCTGGTTGGAGGGAAAAGAAATAAGCAACAAATGGCCAGCTCACCAGCTCACCTTCTCCATACTGGATGGTATGACACTTTTCAGCACTACACTAACTCTTAAAGGAGTGCAGGTGTAGGGGAAGGCAGCTGAATACAGAGGGCTCAGAAGCATGGTGTTGCAGCTCTGCATACCTTTTTTAAATTTATCCAAGCCTTTTGGGTTTCTAATACCATGACAGGAATGGACTCCATTCCTAAGTCAAAGTACGATTAAAGTTCATGAAATTAGTATTATTTCAATCTCTGATGTCAGCCAAAAGTGCTCTTTGCAGCACCTGCAATGTGCCCAGTAATGATTCCTTCTGCAATTGATTGTAGATTCTTTTTTTTTATAAGACCCATTGCTCCTACTACTATTGGAACTATCTGGGTATTTTTCTTCCACACTGCTGTCATTTCTGCCTGCAGATCCTGATATTTTATCACTTTAGATCCTGATATTTTTTGACTTTGTATCTCTCTGTATACAAGACACTGTAGTCAGTGGGTGTGGCAATTAGAAATGATCAATGCTACTTTTTTTCCTTTCCTGGACCACTATATCTGGTTTTCTAGCATCTATCTTTTGAACGGTTGGTAATGGATGATCCCATGTGATGTAAACTTCATCATTTTCTATGATTGCTTTGTGCCTCATGTTTCCAGTGTTTTTTAGCCACTTCAATACCATAATGTTTGCACAATTCCCAGTGCAACAAACTTGCCACATTATTATGCCTTTCAGTATACAGTCCTTCTGCTATTAGTATGTCACAGTCAGCAACGAGGTGTGCAACTGTTTCCAATTCAGTTTTACAAAACCTACATTTGTCTGTTTCTCCCATGTGTTCAATGGACTTTGCAAACCAATAAGTATGCAGCCCACTATCTTGGGCCATCAGTATTAACCTTTCATCTCTTGGTTTGAATTCTCCTCACTTTAACCATTCTGGCGTTTGTTCCGGGAGGTTCTTCCAGAAGTTTTCTATACTTGCAACTGTATTTATGCATTTTCCACATTTCTTGCCTTCTCATCTGGTCCTTTACCTTATATTCTTTCTTTTGTTTTTTGGCACATTCAGTTGCTGCCTGATTTTTATCTACTTTTGGCTTGATTTCCATTCCTGCTTGACGCAGATATGCTTCTGCTAGATTAAGCAGAGAAGTCATCTTAGATTTATTCTTCTCATGTTTCAAAACTTTCACTATGTTTGGATCTTGTGAGGCCAGCAGATATGTATGGAGTCCCATGATTGCAGATCTATACATGTAATCAATTTCAAGGAGGCCCACCCCTCCTTCGGAATGGGGAATATATAATCTTGGTATGCACTGATTTTTATAAATCATTTGGTGAGGATGAAGCATCCTTCTTGTTTTCCTATCTAATCTATCCAACACATTTTGGGGCCAGTCAATCACTCCAAAACTGTAAGTTAGGTTAGGAAGAGCAAATCGGTTTATAGCTTGGATTTTGTTCCTAGATGTCAATGCTGTTTTCAGGATTAGTTTAATTATTCTGAAGTATTCCTTACTAAGTTTTATTCGCATTTGTTCATGGTTTATTGTTGATCCTTCATCAATTCCCAAATATTTATACACTCCATCTTGCTCAAGTTCTTTTATATCACATTCTTGTCCCAAACTGATATCTTCCTGATGCTGCAGTTTTTCTGCTTTAAAGGTTGCTTTTGCACATTTATCAAGACCAAATGTCATTCTTATATCACCTGAAAAAGTTTGAAAACCTGCAGTTGTGCTTTCAGTTCCTCATCTGATGAGCTATATAGTTTTAAATCATCGAAAATGAGATGAGAAGTCTTTACACTTTGTTGTTTTCTAGGAGCCAAATTATAGCCATGGCCTAAGTTGTTAAGTACACAGCTTAGTGGGTTAAGGGCAAGACAGAATAACAGTGGCGACAGACAATCACCCTGAAATATTTATTTATTTATTTTATTTATTTGACATTTTATTTGACATTTGGGAATGTCTGAGTGTGCTTGTGCCCTTTTTCAGCAGAGGTCTGGGGAGAAAAGTTCCACAAAGCATTACATACACTATAAAAATGTTTACAAACAGTACAATATACACGATGTAATATAAACACGCATTAGAATGCTTGGATTCCCACTTGTAGCGTGAGAGTTTAAAAGGTGTTATTTACAAAAAAGCAATAAAACAATATGTTAAAGTCATTCCTATACCTCCAGTACTTAAGGAATTCCCCATTTGTGTTCAGCAGCACCATTGTGTGACTAGTAACATTTGTGTCAGGAAATGTTCTGTATTTGTCACAAAAAACTCATTTGTAATGTGTTCTAAATGGCATCAGGTCACTCAAACACAGCTTTCCCATGAAACACATATAAGCATATATATGTTGTGCAATTGATGTAAATACATGACACTGGTACAGTTGTATGACTGTGTGAACAGTACCAGTGTGTGGCATGTGATGCATGACCAATGCTGCATCTGATGTTGTTTTCACAATTCATGTATTTCAATAAATGTGACATGTAAGGGGAAATACGCAACTAAGCACAGAGCTGTTTGTGTATGGCTCCAGCAAAACTCAACCACAGAAAATAGACAATCTGCTAGCTGACTGTTTGTCTCACATTTCACACCCTTATCACCACTGGCCATCAGCCAATGTATACATGTAAACATTACTCAGTTTTTCTATTCAGGAGATCAGCTCATCTGTGCACTTTCTACGGCTAATAACACAAAATCAGTGGGCCCTGACAACATCCCAGGTTGCCTATAGTATGGCTTAAAACCTGACCTAGCAGACAGAGTTGGATCCCTACTTCAAAGCAGCCTCAAGACAGCCTATGTTCTCGTAGATGGGTGTACAGCTCCAGTCATCCATCTGATGAGGGGGGGAAAACATCACCTGATGTATGGAGTTATAGACCCATACACCTGACTCATCTCATCTTTGAAGCAGACCAACAAGTCATCATGGACCTTATCAAAAAGGACACAGGTAATCTCTCAACTGTGTACCATATTCATGTTTGGTTTATTAAGGTTACATCATGCCTGTTACATCTGTTTGATGTCTTCAAGAAGGTCACTAAGGGCATGCATGTGGAAAACACACTCATCCTGCGTAACTTGACCTGGCCAAGGCATTGGACAGAAATCCACACTAAGGTATTGCACAGAAACTGTCTCTTTGAATTTTTTTCCCTGGGATAATAATTTGTCCTTTATCATGGCTTAATTCCAAAGTGGTCTGCCACTGTTTCCTGGTCACTGTAATATATTCAATCAGTGTAGGGTATATCCTATACATTTCCAAGCACTCTTTTATCCATGAATATGGGATACTATCAAATGCCTTTTTGTAGTCAATCCATGCCATACTTAGATTCTTCCCTTTTTACCGTTCACCACTATGACTATTTAACAACAAATGATCCTTTGATATGTCTTTCTTTTATTGCCCTTTTGTTCTACTGCCATAATTGAGTTTTCTTCTAGATGACTATAAACTCTGTCAGCATCAATTCCCGTATATAGTTTATACGTCATTGGAAGGCAAGTTATTGGTATATAATTTTTAGGGTTACTTGCTGGTTAACTCTTAAGTAGGAGCATTGTTTTTCCTGTTGTTAGCCAGGTTGGTGTCTGTTCAAGGTATGCATATAAATAGGTCTTACTCATAACTAAATCTTCGTGCAAAGATGTTAATACTTTTAACCAAAAGTTAAGTACTGCATCTGGGCCTGGGGTTTTCCAATTAGAGGCTTTTGTGAACTTAGTTTCAATTTCTCTGGCTGTTACTTCATCCCATTTCATATCCTGTACCTTTAAACTTCTTATTCTTTCTTTTACTTCTTCTATCCATTTAGCATCTTTGTTATGTTCCACAAGATCTTCATAGATACTTCTCCAAAATGTGTCTATTTCTTCTGTTTTTTTGGCGGTCTTTCAATTCTTTTTACCTTGTTTCCTAATTCTCTATAAAACTTTTTTGGGTCATCAATAAATTGCTTATTTTGCACTTTTCCTTTATATTTATGTGCGTATCTTCTAAGTTTTTCCATCTGTGCTGAGATTTTTTATTTATTTGCGTTAGTGCATGATAGATCCTGGTCTGTTCTAATACTGTGGATTGCTTTTATCACATCTATCTTTCTTAGCATTTTTGTTGACCTGTTCCCTCTTCTATTCTTTTAACAGTGACACTTCTTGTCTTGTTTTATATTTTTCTCTATTCGTTACTTCCATGACAGTATTTGATTTCTCTCCTTCCTTTCCCTCACTGCCCTGTGTTCTTGAGGTAGAAATTTATCAGTTATTAATTTAGCTGCACAGTAATATAATCTGTTTACTTATATTATAGTGCATGGATCTCTATGGACAATCCTAATTACTGTGTTCATTTGTTTTATCAGGCTTCTGAGTTTTTGGGTTTTATTGACCTTCTGCAGTCTATTTCTTTCATTGATCTTAATCGGTTTACTATTAAATGTGCGAATGCACTCCATGCGAACGGTGACCCCATCGACGCGTTTGCGCGAACCGAAACACCGAAAACATTTCGCTAGTGAACCAAAACTGCGAAAACTCCGACGATCGACATTACCGGCCGCGCAACACCTCCACACCCATGCTACCATGGGTCGGATGGGGGCGAGGTTTTGCCGTTCGCTCATCTGGCAGTTGGTGTTGTGATGTTCACAGTTCCGCGTTCGGGCAATGCGAGTCGCACAAAACGGGATCGACAATTCGATAGCAAACCATCTTAATATACCTATCTATGTCTATTAATCAATCAACTCTTCTCTTAGCTCATTTTCTTCTAAACTGAGGGCACATTTTTTGTTTTCCATTTCCTGTGGGCATTCTATAGAAAGTTCTATAACATCTTCCTGTGGCAAATTCTCTTCAATTTATCCTGTGCCATCCGTTGCTCTGTCATATGGGAACTCACTAGCCTATCACTCCTCAACATTGACTGCATCAGAGTTTCTAGAGTTTCCTGTTCCTTCCTTTGCTGTCCAGCTTCAAGTGAACTTTTATACTGGTTTCCTGTAGAAGCCTCCAAAGTATCTTCATATGGCACATGACCAATTGCTTCCTGTTCCACTGGTTTCCCCTTAATTTGGATTCCACTGCTTTATCCTGTTGTGGTGCTTTCTGAATTAGATTTTCTACACTGGATCCTTCACTTCACAGGTGCTCCATAACCTCAGTCTCTATTTCTTTAACTTCTCCATTACTAATCTCCGTTTCTACTTTTCCTCTGTCTTCTTATTTTTTGTATTGTAAAGTTTTCCATATCTGGATTCCTTTGCCTGTATTTCTCTTCAAATATCTTTGGTGCTGCTCTTTTTGTATTGGTTAGTTTTGCTTTCTCCTTTGCAAAAATATTACACCATATTAAATCTCTTTTTCTTTCCTATGTCCATATTTCTTCTTCAGATGTCTCCTGATCTTCTTGCTTCTCCTTACTTTGGGGACTCGCTCCATCATGTTGTGATGGAACGTGTGCTAGATCTTCTACTCTAAATCCTTCACTTTGCAAGCTCTTCATAACTTCAACTTCTAGTTTTTTACCTTCTACTTTACCTTTCTGTGTGCTGTAACACATGCATTGTGAGATCTTGAGGGTACCACATGCCATTTGTAGGGGCAAGGATTAAAAAATGGGGCATAACAAAAAATGCCATCCCTCAGTATAACGGCACTGGACATTTGGCTCCTGCTTATTACCTCCATAGGAAAAATGAACAACAATTGTAGTTATCAGATTTCGGGGGCTCTGAGATCACCAAGGAGGGATGAACAATGTATACATGAGAGAAAAATCCTTTCTTATAAGGTGCAGGTAGACTGATAATAGACTTTCAGTATCGAGACAGCTGTCTTTGATATTTGATTATAACTATCCTACATGGATTCCCGCTGCCTCAGAATGCCACTGTTGTCTGTGCATAAGCAGTCTGTGCCTTCACTCACTAGCTTTCCCATTTTCTCTTGCAACCTTCTAATAATGTTCAACTGTATGTCTCATACCAATTATATTTGTATAGCTTGTGAATCTGAGACTGTTGTATGCATCAGTTCCTTGGTTGCTTTGCCTCCACTTCATACAGGAGAAGTCCAAAAGCTGGAAAACAGTGTAACTTGGTATGACCTTCACAACCCAGCCACACTTCAACAACCTAACCAATTTTAATGATGGGCCTTGAGTACTGTAACAAAATAAAAACGAATGATTAAGTAAATAAATAAACAAGTAAATGGTGCAGATGACCCAAGAACTGGTGCTGAATGCACAGTTTGGAGCATCCCAGTCTTATGTTTATTTATTATTATTTATTTCCAGTTTGATTACTGGGAAAGTAGACTGGGTCAGAGTGACCCATTTTCAGTGGAGGCCCGGGGAGAAAAGCTCCAAGATACATAATACAGATAAGGTACAGAAATACACGGATGTCAGTCTTACATAATATGGAAACAGTTACAAGTAAGTACCTTGAAAATATGCATAATAAGCAGTGTGGACTTATTGTTTATACATTTTCTTTAGTGTGCACACTCACATATTAGGTGAGAAGATGTTTTATATACATACTTTTAAGTAAAATGAGGATACACTATACATGCACAATTTCAGGAAAGAAATTAGTAACGGAAAGCTGTATACAATATTTACAATGTTGCCAAGATAGTGGCTTCAGCTAGCTGAACGAACTTCTGCTGTTGTTTTACAACTTCTTTTCAATAAAGCACTAAACAGAAATTATTTTTCCATATGGGGAACTACCATATGTAGCAGATTGGTATTTACTTTTTAATGACTACACATATTGCAACAGTACTAGTTTATACCAACAACAGAAAAACAAAATTTTAAACCAGTTCACATAAATGACAAGTAACAAAAAAAATGTAATTTATTTCTGAGTATAACCTCTAATAGTACATAACATCAAAACTTTTTTATCGACTTGGAGTTCTTTTATGTCATTGCCATGTTTTGTAGAATGTCAGTGACAATCAGTTTGTGCTCAGCTTCTGCACACTAGGATCAGTGGGGGTGAAGTTATAGTTCTTTTCTGCTATTTCATGACGCCAGCAAGGCTTCCGTTGCAAGCTGCCAATAGCCTGTCTCAAAGGGGCATTCCGATGCTGTGTGGTCAAAGCAGTTTGCCAGCTCATGAAAAGCCCTTTCAAATGAAGTCGTTTACCAGTTTGTGGCTGGAAACACTCCAGTGGTACACACAACAGACACTGTTCTACATTTTATACAACATTATAACCTTTGATACAAGAAAACAACATCGTATAAGAGCAAAACTGGCCTAATTCAATGAATCAGTGACATCCCCACATTCTGCCAGTAGACCCAGCATTACAGTGAAAAAGCCAAGCACACTCCCATTTCTGAAACTCAATCATTGAAAACAGCACAGGTAAACAATGCCATGGTCTGTATTTAGACAACAGTAACTATGTTACAGAACATTGGATATCAGTTCAGAATAAAAATACTGTTTAAATAGATCTCTGTTATTTACCAGCCATGAATGGAAGGTATTTAAGTGAACAAGTACTTCTTAGTTATATATTATGTGTATTTCATTTTGATGTGTGAAATGTGCTCCACAACATCATACATACTTGCATTTAAAAAAAACAGTACTAGTCAAGGAATGTCATATTGTAGACAGTCAGTACGTGGTCACGAGACAAAATTCTTGCTCTGTTTAGAGCAGTAGCAGTAAAACTGGTTTTGCTTCAAGGTGCAGAAATCCAAGTCGCCAAAAGCTGAAAACAAGCAAGAAAAGACGACTATGGAGAATGTTTTTGCAGGCTGGCAATCATGCCTGTAATTCCCATCCTAGAATTATGCATTATAACACTGAGTTTGCAGAGACACAGGGACGAGGGAAGGATTAAGATGAAAAAATATATGTAACAGTCTTAGCCTCTGAAAGCCCATCCCCACAACTTCCTTTTCATCCCATATTTTTAGACTATCAGTGAATTCTGAATAATTTCCCTGGGAGTCACTGCTCTCACCTGATTACTATCAGCTAATTGTGACCTTATCAGTCAATGCTATCACCCGATTGTGCTGTGACATGAATGTGACTTTAGTGGTATTAGACAGTCATGTTACTTTTGTTGACAGGGTTAGTCCCAGGGCATGCATTATTTTCAGGGGGGGCATTATGTAAAATTCATACTAATTTTGGGTAAGTTTTGCAGCTCACCTTCCCCTGCTGCTTTTGATACGTGCTATAGGATTTTTTACATCTACCTGAAATTTCACTAAACCTTGATTTGTTTTTTGTGTGTCTTATCTAGCAAACATCATCTCAGGCATGCAGAACTCCTGTCATACTGCAATTCTGTGCCAGTATTGGACATCCAAGTAGCAGGTCCGAGAATAGAATCTACAGCCTTCTGATCTAAGGCAATTGTGCTACCTGTTGAGACACGAGAGAGAGTGATGTTACCTGACTTGGACTTCAGTGATATCACTTTGTGATATAGAATGAGTGGGGTCATTTGCCACTGCCACAGTATACACCTATGCCACTTAAGTAGGGAAACACTCTATATACACCTAAAGCCACCAACTCTCACAGATGCAGAACTTCATATTGGCAAATTAATCTCATTTCATTTTATACCCTCCCACTAAAGAAACTATCACCTGATGGGAAATGAAGAAAATGTAGCTAGAAAGTCATTAACTTCCTGACAGTTGCATAACTAGGATCCCTAGGTAACTTCCAGTCTCCCTTTCCATCACCACTGCCACAGTACCTTTATGCACCTCCAACCACCTCTCAAGATTTTGATGATTTTGTATGTACCACCCTTGCTGAGAGCATGCTGCAACATATTCACCAACTTGACTGTATCACATGTCTTTCAATTCCTGTTCTTGGAATTTTTGGAAGCTGTGTGTGTGTGTGTGTGTGTGTGTGTGTGTGTGTGTGTGTGTGTGTGTGTGTGTGTGTGTGTGTGTGTGTGTGTCTCTTTCTCTGCTACATCACATGCACCCTTGAGGCACTTTAACACTTCCTCAGTTCTCTTCTATTATCCACAGAATGCATGTTCAGGTTTTGGGGTCTTTTCAGCTGACTTCTCAATAAATATCTTGTAATCAACCCCTTGAAGACCAATTCATTAGCTTTGGAATGAAACAGCAGCTCGTAAAATCCTTTCAAACTGATCTGTTTCAGGCCCAGTAGGAAACATTCTTGAGATCACCCGTCACTTCGGATGTCTTGGTTTTTGGCTGGATTGGTCACTTTCTTTTTAATCTCACATCTAATAATCAAAATCCAAAATATAATAATTTCTGTACTGATCACCCCAAAAATGTTCTTTACAAATAACAATAAACCAAATCTGTAGGTTAGTCACTTTGTTCCAAAAAAGAAAATATCAATTCAAACTCCTGGAACTAAAATCTGCATTGCCTTACCTGCCTAGCAAACCGACTACAGCTCTATGCAATTTCAATAGCAGACCTTGTGAAACAATCATTTAAAGAAGATCCCAAAATCTTGTAACCACTCATTTTCTATCCTAGACCCTGAAAGCTGGGACTCTGTCTATCTGCCTATAGAGCTTTACTGTATTAGTCCATCTTTCTCAAGTCTCCCTCAGCAAAGCCTTACTCCAGCTGTCAGCACTGCTCACCAGAGATGTAGAAGGTTCAGTCTGTCACACCAGAAATGCTTCTGTCACAACTAGCCAGACTCTTCCCAGACGAATCATACTCAAACAATATGAATAAGTAGATGCAGCATGTTTCCTCAGATCTACTAACAGTGAAAAACAAGTATGTGAGCTTGCCCCAGTGAACAGGCTTAAAGAATCATTTTAGGTGGTGGGACAAGCCTCAATACTCACACGCAGTGGGCTTTGCCTTTGCACTCCCTGACTTAGCTCATGCAACCTTGGGGTATATTTGTCATACTTTCAAGCCTCTTCATGGATTAGGCTGAGGTAAACAAGTTTCATTGAAAAGACACTAAATGATATAACTAAGTATTATACAGTAGTTATCGCATCTGTACCATATTATTGCATATGGCAATAATAAATTATGTTGTTTTTCTGTCAGTAAACTGTGTAGAAAGTGTAACTGTGTCTGCAATTCATATTTATTAATATTTATTATTTTTATTCTTTATAAACTGATTCTATAAATTCTAGAGTATGTATTTGTGTAGTGCCTAGGACTGCTACCAAAAAGAGCAGCATATTATTCTTGTCAACACAGATTAAATAAATACAAATAACAATCAATACAATCACTTCTAATGCTGTCATTTTCTCAGGTTAGTTGTTTTTCTGAGCAGCCTCCAATTTGCACATGGATATCTGAAGGAAAGGGTTCTAGAACATAATCTGATACTCTAGATCCTCATTGCTGGGGATTTGTACAGTTGCATAACCTCTTTTTCCTGCATAGCTCAGAACTCTTGGGACTTTTATCACACCATTCCTATGTTTTAGTTATTTTAGACTACCCATTCTTTGTTTTTGAATGCACTTAATATCTCAGTGTATGTCTTCCATATGTTTCTATATTAAAGGCCCAGAACCTTGTAAGTAGTACACATTTTAGCCACCGCACCCTTCACCATTACTATATCTTGCTTTAGGTACATCTTGTTTATTTCCAATGTTCTAGGATGCCACATCTGCCCCAGAACGTGTGCTGTTTGCAAAGGACACTTTCTCTGGTTTCTTCATGGTGTCTCTTTATAACCAAATAAATAGACAGGTTCTAACATTGAATCCTGTTAAATTACACTGGCGACATCTATCTCCTTAGCCTTAATTCCATTTTACCTCGGTAGTCTGTACTGGATTAGTAAACCTAATTGTGGCCCTATTTTCTGCCTAAGAGGACATCTTAGTCTAGCTAGAGAGTCTCATAGGCTCCCACAGGAGCATTTTGAAAATCTTATTGACATACAGACAGTCTGTCCACATCTACCTCTGGATATATAAGATAGAAATCTATTAGATGTGTTTGTGTTTGCCAGGCCCTTCTTGTTCCATGTATGTTCCCTTTGATCCTGAACTCCTGTTCATTTAGTGAATGGCTGTTTTTCTCTTCTTCAATACCTATTCTATTTATTTCTGCACCAGATATGTTAGGTGTGCAGCTGCCTCCTGTTTTCTTTTCCTGGTTTATGGGAAAGAATCACTACACATTTGTTGTCCTCTGGTTTATGGGAGGGAATCACTACACATTTGTTGTCCTCCAGTCTTATGGCACTATATGATTTCCCAGTGATAGTTGAGCATGACTGTCAGGGAGGTCGGCGGGATTGATGTGTTGTTTAATACATTTTTATTGTTTCCTCTCTGTTGACCTCATGTCCCAAGTCCTGTGTCTTTTCTCTTATTTGTTCCCACTAAAAGGAGGAAGCTGGTTGGCCAGGGTCATCACATTGCTACAGGGAGGTTTTTCCCTATATGCCCTCCTTACTGCTTCTCATTTCATTGTGGTTGCATACACATAACAGCTCAAGTCAAGGTTGGGCCCTCACGATTCTGCATACTATTCTTCTACAGCATGCCCTATGCCAGTGCTGTTGGCTGGTTCCAACCATCTTTACAGCAACTACCAGTGCTGCCGCCACACATCTTAGTCCCCCACCCCTAAAGTAAGCAGAGTCACCCAGTAATCTGCCACTCTTTTCTCTCTCTCCCTGACTGCATATTCCTGCAACGCTTGACGATTCATAGTGTTTCTCAAATGCCATGTTCACTGTGAGTGTAAACGCAGTACTATATGTTCGCCTGTTCTGGCGCATTCTCTGCTATGTTGAACCTTTATTCTCATTCCCTTTCCTTAATTACTACTAAAGAAAAGTAATTATATCACATGGCTGCTTTTCCCATACCCTGCCTCTGCCCTCTTTACCTGGACAGATCCAAATATGATCCACTTCATCCCATTACTGAAAAAAGAAGGAGTCTTCTCCTTAATACCTTGAACTTGCATTTTCTGCTTTGTCCCTTTTCATGTCTGCAGGAACAGCAAAGTGAAGCATCAGTTAGCACTGCTGTTTCACAATGTTTGGGTCCCCAGTTCAGTTCTTAACAGGAGTGCCTTCTCTGTGGAACTGTATATATTCTCTCTATCCATGTGGGGTTTTGCTGGGTGCTCCAGATTCCTTCTATATCCCAAAGGCATTGGGTACGTGAACTGGTGAATCTTCAAACTGCCTTTGTTATGTGCCATATGTGAGTGAGAGAATGAGTGGCTGTGTGAGTGAGTGAGTGAGTGAGTGAGCGAGCAAGTGAGTGAGTGAGTGAGTGAGTGAGTGAGTGAGTGAGCGGGTGAGCGGGTGAGTGAGTGAGTGAGCGAGTGAGCGAGTGAGTGAGTGAGAGAATGAGTGGCTGTGTGAGTGAGCGAGCGAGCGAGTGTGTGAGTGAGTGAGTGAGTGAGTGCATTCATCCTGAGATGGACTGGTGCCCTGTCCAAGATTAGTTTCTTTGTCTTGTGCACACTGATTGCCAGATAGGTTCTGGCCCCTCTGTGACCTTAAAGTGGATTAAGCTGATGACCAAAGAATGAGTGACTAAAAAAAATTTTCCTTTTCCAGACAACTGCTTTTTCATCGTCACCAGTTGTGTTGAAACATATATAAAATCATTCAGTTTTGGTGTGACTAGAATATATTTTACCATAAAAAGAAAACTGAAATGCATAAATTCTTTCAGAGTTATACAGGAAGTTGGAGTTTTTATTGGTTTTGCTGCTTTGGTGTTTTGACAGACACCACTAGCTACAAGGGACCTGCAGAGCATCACGAGAATCTCAGCGGATTGTCATGTCTATCTATTATTCTGTTTTTCTGTCATTTGAAATCCAACAGCTATATGTTTTTTGCAGGGATGGAAAAAGAACAACAAAATAAATCACATTATACAGTTCATTTGCTGTCCAAGAAGCCCGAGCCCAGCTAAACCTTCGGGCTCAGCTGATTTTCTCATTTGATGACATGATGTTTGTATTAGGAGATGAAACAAGTTTGCTGACTGCCATTGGCATTGAAGGCAGTACGTTGCCAGATGTTAGGGTCTGGAAAGCTGAGTTGGTTAATTTTATATGGTAGAACCTCCCCCTGCTCCTCCAGGGCTTTAGTCATATGACTCTGCTTCAGAGCTTGTAAAGGCTGCAGGGATTTATAAAAATGCAGACAAATGGGAAAAAAACAGCAGAGGAATGTTGCCCACAACATGAAGTAAGCTGTTTGCACAGCTCTGTTTTTTTGGATGGTTAGTCAGTTTCCCACATAACACTAAAATTAGTATCCTGCTTTGGCTTCGGGCTGACCCACAGAACTGGCGACAGAGGGTAATAAATAGGTTGTTCCATAGCAGTGTGTCTGTGTTCCATGTAAATGCCTGTTTCTTCTGTTCCGAGCTTGAACCCTCCTCCCCCAACACATGGTACAGGTTAAGAATGTAAACTGAATGACACCAGTAATGCTTTTAGAAAGACAGCTCTAAATACTGCGATCTGTGGTGTTAATTAAGCACCAAAAACTGATGTGGATTTTTACCTCAAAGAAGCAATTCTGTGTTGTCACCATACTTCTAAACTGTCCTGATTTTCACAGAATGTCCATATTTTTGCCTCATATTTTTGGCCTGTTCCACATAAAATTTGTGGTTTTCTGACAAATCACTGTGGATTGAAGTGAGTAAATAATGACAGACATTTGAGTTTCAGACTTCATGTCCCTCAGAAAATGAATGCTAGCACTAATGCTGTTACTCCAGCAACCTTCTAAGTTTATAAGAGCAATATTTAAAATCTGTTCCTATTTTTGTGCCTTTGCCCCCCATTATTTTTGGCTTCATCCAGACTTCCTGTGTTAAGAGGCTGAGAGGTATGGTTGTCACTGCAGAGTAATCAAATGAAGGAAGAAGAAGTAGGGAAGTCGGATCCAAAATTTGATGGAAAACGTGTGTGGATTTGTCTCATTCTGATCAGCCATTCAGGGGTATAGCCAAGGATTTCAGATTCATTTACTATTCCACAACACTGTCTGGGTGATACTGGTCTTTAGGAGATGTTTGAAGTGCAACTATAATGGCGTTATGTATGCACATTACATATAGTCTCACACTGTGATTATTCTAACCCAGCAGCTATGGATATAAACACTGCACATGCACACCACTTTGGGAAATGTTTTTGTTGATCTAATTACACCCTTTCTATTTGATTGGTGTCTCTTTCTACCCTAGATGTAGCAGGTTTGGTGCTGTTTAGTTGTATGCTGCATTGAAGGATTGCAGTGAAATCATTTCTCCCAAGTAAACTGTTTTCATTCAATGGTTATACAGTTCCACAGCAATCATACTATAGCACTTCAAAATGGGACATGTAATTTTCATTGGGCTGGACAGTATTCTCTTCATTTTTGCATCTGTATTTAATGGTCTACACGGTGCATGTCTGCCTGTAAGCATAAAACCTGCCCATCTGAAATGCTTGACCCATCTCACCCCCCCCCCCCCCACTGGATACCTGTCTGATGAGATAACTGTTGCGTTTTTGTAGTGCATTTTCATGTGAAACTCTGCCTGTATGGAGTCTGTTATAGATTAATGGTCCAATACACCACACAGAAACAGAACTATGGATTGTGGGGAAAAAAAATAAAAAGACTGGAAGATTCATTTGATAGCTCTAATTTTCTTTCCTAGTTTCACAGCAGAATTAAATTTAAAGCAGATTTACATATTTGGAAGATGCAGGAAAAAACAAGAAAGAAACTTCAGTTGTCCTACCAGGAAATGTAGTTATAAAAAGAAACCATTAGATTTTTTTAAGAGTCCCATGAGAATTCTGTGGGATAGTTACTTCAGTTGTGAATATGGATGGAGAAGAAGCATTCATTGAGATGAAGAATTGTACAAGATGGCACAGACAATTAGAAAAAAACCATCTGGTCTATCTAGTCTACCCACATTAATACCGACAGCAAATTCAACAGGTCCCATTTTGTGCCTGTGTTCACCTTCTTTCTTCTCCTGAATACCTTTCCTTTTCCTCACCCTACCACATTTGCCAGGATTCTTCCCCACAGAACCCAAACCCTTTTGACATACAAAAGGTTCATTTCATTGCTTGTACATGTTGAAAGTCAAAACCATCTTCGTTGCTTATCTAATGTATCCTCCTGTACTCTATTTATACAGCTACAATACAGAAAGCACTGCTGATATATCCTCACTTTCCTTCCTTCTGCTCCAGCTCATGCATTTTTTTCCTCATGACCTTTGACTCACTGTTCCCTTTTGATCAACATATTTGCTGATCATTTTCAGTATTTATAGGACAGAATATAGGTAGGAAATAAGAATAACTTGGAAGGAGATGGGGAAAAGGCCTGTTGCCCACGCCCCCCAAAGACATTAGATGTCTGTCTCATAACTGCATAGTTATTATCACCTCATTCATTGGCAGCATTTGTCTACATCTCATCCTTGATGTGTTAACTGCAGATAGTTCTATTAACAGAAGAAATCCCTCAACCTCACAAAGAAAGGATAAACTTTACTTAAAGTAGTTTAAACCTAAGCATGACATATCAAAATGTAAGCACCTCTGCATATGTAGTTGCAAATCACCTCAAAAGCACACAGTATATGACAGACCTGTAATAATGAACTGGATATCCCCAAACCTCATTCACTTTGCCCACATCCTGCTGTCCTGAGGTCTTCCCTCATGCTCTTTCATTACCATTTCTAAGTTATACAGACCCACTGCATGCACCTAATGGAACCCATCCTCGCAGGTGAACCGGTCTTCCACCTCTTTGTCACCAATTTCTTAACTGCTTGCATCAATATCATAAAGGTGTTGGCATTTGCTGTTCCTCTTATGCTCCCTGGAGCGACATCTTGCAAGATGTTTTTCAGTACCAAGTTCAAAAAAATGTGCTCCAAAGATCACAGCACCTACTCTCCCTGCATCTCTAATTTGAAATAACAAACCAAATAATTAAATGAACATTCCGAAGTAAATAAAAATGCCTACAAACAGTTACCTTAGCTGCATAATTGACACAAAAGTGCTTAAACCACTGTAAGGCCAATTACTTTTGTGCACCAAAAAAGAATGGGGGCTAACAACTTGTCCCTCCTTTTTGCCATGAACATCAAGAGCCTTCCTTGCACAGTTGACTTATTTCTTCCCCACTATGGCCATAGCCACATTATCAGTAGAAGCAAGAGTTGAGTGGAGGTAAACCATCATCAGTCAGAGATATAGCTAAAAAACAAACCAGCATTCATCATGCTATTAAACAAACAAAAAAAAGCTATCAATGTTGCACAGGGATGATCTCAACATAAACACACAAAAAGTGTTTTTGCAGGAGGAAGGCTCCCATCTAGTTTCACATATACTAACTATCACCTTGTGCTTCCTTGGTAATAAGGAGATACCCCCCCCCCCAGTTTTGCAATGTCAATGAATTAATTAATTTTTAACCTAATGTGGGATTTGATTAAATCAGATCATCTGCCCCTGTTTCAGGTACATTGTATGTAATATTACCCTCTATCTCTGCATAATGTACAGTGATGTCACTACAGCTCATTTTCTGCAGACAATTTGCTGGTGTGTTCCCCACACGTACAGTAAGACTGGAGCCTGTAATCTCCACTGTGGATTGTATCACTAGCTGTGACATCTCTTCATTCTATCCAGGATAGGTGAGCCCACAAAATGATGATGACTGATGTTTCAGGGACTGGGTCTGCTAAAACGCCTCATTCCACTTTTAAAATAGCTGATCCTTTGTGATTTGCAACACCCCCTACCCTACCTTTATGTGACTAGGAAATTAGTCCCCCCAAAGGAATAAAGCCATAAAAATACCACCACCACCAGCAGCAGTAGATAAAAGCAGTAGATCTTGCCTGCATTAAGATGATATAGCAAATTTCCCAGAAGAACACACCATTTGCCTCTACGTCCATTAGCCTATGTACTATCTTACCACCCTAGTAGGCACTGCTCTGAACGCCATGCATCTTCTGAAACAAGCAACTAAAACTATTGAGACAGTTTCCTCTTGCTCAGATAACAAAACACCCATCTTCTATTCATTGTGCAAAAGAAAGCATTAGAGCTATTGGTTGAAAAATATCCTGCAACATCACGCCTCTCCTCCTTTTCACAATATCTTGCATGCATTAACTTGATATCTTTCAGCAGGATCACCTCAGATAGTGGTGTCTGGCCTACCAGTGTTACCAGTAGCAAATTCATCAATTATATGTCATCAGGAAAGCTTAGAACCATTTTTCCAAATGGCCTCAAATTCACCAAATATTTGTCATCAGGAGAACCTTAGAACCATTTTTTCCCCAAATGGCCTTCCTGGCTGTGTGCAAAAGGTATGCTGGAGCATCCCAAGCAGAGGTTCATAGGTAGGTACTAGGCTATCAGCCCAAGGGCCTATGTAAGCCTAGCCAACAAGGTTCTCTGGCTTACACCACCCAAGAAAGTTATTTTCCTGTGCCACTGTCGAGCAGAGACACAGAAGTGATCGCCGGGGTGTGTTTCCTATTTCCCATCCACTCATCAAGATTTTTCTTGAAGAGTGCTAATGAAGAACTTTGCTTGACATAGATGGGTAGCCTCTTCCAGAGTATGGGAAGTCTCTGGGACAGGAATCTATCCCTCCAGCATGTCCTGTTTATTGTGGTGACAAGGTTTAGGTCCCTAGAGCATGTAGCTCGGAGGAATTGGGATTTATTTAGGTGTAGCATATCCAATAGCTCCGGGTTTGACATAGCTTTATATGTTAAGCAGAGATCACCTCGGAGTAGGCGATATGCTACGGAGTAAAATTGGAGTTTTTTGAGGTGGTCAGTGTAGGGCATTTGTTTGAGGCCAGTAATCCTCTTTGTGAGGTACTTCTGTGGCCTTTCCAGCTGCTTCAGATGTCTTGTGAGGTACATTCCAAAAGGGGCAAATGAGTGTCGAGTAGAGGGAAACAATGACCTCTTTTTTCCTGGATGAAAATCCTTTTATGATGAGGTGTGCTACATAGAAGGACTTCCTAACTACTGTGGCGATGTGACTATCAAAGGAGAGACTACTGTCCACCTGGGTCCCAAGGTCTCTTATCACACATTCGGTGTTAAGTAGATTGCTGCCTATGTGGTAGTTCATGGGTACAGAGTTTTTACCAAAGGGGATGACACTGCACTTTTTGGCATTGAGCTTGAGGCCATGGCTCTGACACCAGGAATCTGTCTCAGCGAGGCCCTTCTGTAGGATGTCCACATAATTTGGGGACTTGACTATGGCTCCTAGTTTGCATTCATCTACAAACTTTGTTAGCCAGAGGCCTTCTGTGTTAGCCTGTACTTCAGAGAAGTAGATACCAAACAGGAGTGGTACTCCACTTGTCACTGCTTAGAGTCAGAATGTGATATGCTCCAAACACTCACAGAATGGTATATACTCATGCTTCATTAGTTGAATGATGCATACTCCATACACCCACAGAATGTGATATGGTCCACACACACACACACACACACACACACACACACACACACACACACACACACACACACACACACACACACACACACCCACACACACACACACACACACACACACACACACACACACACACACACACACACACACACACACACACACACACACACACACACACACACACAGAATGTGATATGCTCTATACACCCACTGAATGTGATAGGCTCATGCTTCATTCGTTGAATGAGGCATGCTCCATACACCCACATAATGTGATATGCTCCATACACCCACAGAATGTGATATGCTCCATACACCCACAGAATGGGATACGCTCCATACACTCACGGAATGGGATATGCTCCATACACCCACAGAATGGGATATGCTCCATACACTCACATAATGGGATATGCTCCATACACCCACAGAATGGGATAAGCTCATGCTTCATTAGTTGAAAGAGGCATACCCCATACACCCACAGAATGTGATATGGTCCACACACACACACACACACACACACACACACACACACACACACACACACACACACACACACACACACACACACACACACACACACACACACACACACACACACACACACACACACACACACACACAATGTGATATGCTTTATAAACCCACAGAATGTGATATGCTCCATACACCCACAGAATGTGAAATGCTTCATGCACCCACAGAATGGGATATGCTAATGCTTCATTCGTTGAATGAGGCATGCTCCATACACCCACAGAATGTGATATGCTCCATACACCCACAGAATGTGATATGGTCCATACACCCACAGAATGTGATATGCTTCATATACCCACAGAGTGTGATATGCTCCATACACCCACAGAATGGGATATGCTCTGTACACCCACAGAATGTGATATGCTCCATATACCCACTGAATGTGATATGCTCATGCTTCATTCATTGAATGAGCCATGCTCCATACACCCACAGAATGTGATATGCTCTATATACCCACAGAATGTGATATGCTCCATACAACCACAGAATGTAATATGCTCCAAACACCCACAGAATGTGATATGCTCCATATACCCACAGAATGTGATATGCTCATGCTTCATTCGTTGAATGAGGCATGCTCCATATACCCACAGAATGTGATACGATCCATATACCCACAGAATGTGATATGCTCCATACACCCACAGAATGTGATATGCTCCATACACTCACAGAATGTGATATGCTAATGCTTCATTCCTTGAATGAGGCATGCTCCATACACTCACAGAATGTGATATGCTCCATACACCCACAGAATGTGATATGCTAATTCTTCATTCCTTGAATGAGGCATGCTCCATACACCCACATAATGTGATATGCTCCATACACCCACAGAATGTGATATGCTCCATACACCCACAGAATAGGATATGCTCATGCTTTATTCATTGAATGAGGCATGCTTCATACACCCACAGAATGTGATATGCTCCATACACCCACAGAATGGGATATGCTCCATACACCCACAGAATGTGATATTCTCCATACACCCACAGAATGGGATATGCTCCATACACCCACAGAATGGGATATGCTCCATACACCCACAGAATGGGATATGCTCCATACACCCACAAAATGTGATATGCTCCATACAACCGCAGAATGGTATATGCTTCATGCACCCACAGAATGTGATATGCTCCATACACCCACAGAATGGGATATGCTCCATACACCCACAGAATGTGATATGCTCCATACAACCACAGAATGGGATATGCTCCATACACCCACAGAATGTGATATGCTCCATACAACCACAAAATGTGATATGCTCCATACAACCACAAAATGTGATATGCTCCATACAACCACAGAATGTAATATGCTCCATACACCCACAGAATGTGATATGCTCCATATACCCACAGAATGTGATATGCTCCATACAACCACAGAATGTGATATGCTCCATACAACCACAGAATGTAATATGCTCCATACACCCACAGAATGTGATATGCTCCATACAACCACAGAATGTGATATGCTCCATACACACACAGAATGTGATATGCTCATGCTTAGTTTGTCATCTGTTGCTGGAATGCTGTAGCTCATATATGGCAGGTAAAAGACATCTTCCAGTCCGACCACATGCTTGTCTATAACTGTAGACGTAAAGTCCACTACAACCTTTCTTCTTGTTTCTCTGTCCCTGTGGTTGATGACCAGTGAGTATTATTTATAACAGTAACAGTGTTTTTACACTGTCTTGGGAACCCTGTCTGTCACTAGAAAAAGTTTTTGTACAGTGTAAGATATCCTGATTTATCATACCTCTCAACCTCTTAGAGCAAACAATCAGGACAAAGTCATAAATAATGGGGGGGGGGGGGGCAAAGGCCCAAAAATAGGGACAGTTTTAAAATATTGCTCTTGCAAACATAGAAAGTTGATAGAATAACAGGTTTTGCTTTAGCATGAATTTTCTGAAGTGTATGAAGTCTGAAACTCAAATATCTATAATCATTTTGACTTCAGTCTTTAATGACTTGCCAATATTTTCCCAGAAAAACAAATTTTATGAAAAACGGACAAAAAATATGAGGTAGAAATGTGGACAGTCTGCGAAAATCTGTAGAGTTGAAGGGTATGTGACTCATTGCTACTGATAAACAGGGTAGAAGTAATTGTTTATCTCCTACTTTATGATATTTAATAAAGTGTTACTTTGCTATTATAAGACATGGAAACATGAAGATGGTATGATACACTAAAATTTACAAACAGGGAAGTAAAATAATGTGTACTCTAATTGGGCCACAACCTATCGATGAGTTTCTTTTATTTTCTTGTATTTGTTAAGTGGGTATGCCCACTAGACACAATTATTTTTTTCAAGGGTAACCCAGGAATACCATCTGATTAAGTGACTTGCTCTGGGTCACAAAGTATGCAAATGGAGGCTGAGGAAATCAAATGCTAGAGTACAGAGAGCAGCTTGTCAACAGCTTACAATCTTATTCTATACCGTCAGACATTTGATCTAATTCTAAATACTCTAAAAATATGTGCACTGAGGGAATCCTTTGATGGTCTTATATGTGGCAAAAATGTAGGTCTTATCAGTTCATTTTCATAAAGCAGTTTCACAATCAAAAGTATCTTCTTACATGTTTCATCTCACTTTTTCCTGTCAATGACTTTTTCAAGGCAGTTAGAATCCATTACAAGATGTGCTCCCACATACCTGTAGCCTTTTGGTTAAAAGTCCTTGCAATCTCACTCTCAATGCCAGCTTGTACAAAAGCAATCTTTAAAATGCAATAAATCCTACTTCCAGCTTTGGTAATACATATAAAAATCAGTTGACAGGTAAGTATTACATGTGTATAAAAAATAATGGCAATAATGGTTGGGAAGGTGGCCTAATGGTTAAGGTGTTTGCCTTACAAACACAAGGTGCATAGTTTGAGTCTCACAAGGGATAATTGGCTAGGCTTAAAAAGGCTCACAATGGCAATTAGCTTAGTACTAATCTATGAACCTATCTATTTATTAACTGTCTAAAATTCTTCCCCAAATTCTGTTTCCTTAACAAAACAAATTGGCATATACAATTAAGGGGGGGGGGGTCTCTTCACTTATACATCTGTCTGTAATGCTCTTTGTTATACAGAATAGATTACAAGTAGAATGTTAGCAAAATCCTAAATCAAATGGTCCATTTTTCAGTTTAACTCAGATTAAGTTCAGAATTGCAAATATTACACTTATATGTAAAGTATAATGCATAGCAGGTCTCAGTATTTTACAATATCAGGCAAGTTGTTACTATGACTTAACTTACAAACCTGTGACTATAACTTTCTAGGAATAGTAGGGTTAACTAGTAAAGGGCTAGTAACAAATGCAGAATAGTTAGAGGTAGGAGAGGGGAAAACAGAAAAGAAAGAGGAGAGAGGAGTATATGTGAGGATTCTTTTGGTTAAGATGTGAGTGATGTCTGTAGTATAAGAATCAGATCGAACGGATGTGTAACATATATTATTTCTTTGTAGCATTTGCAAGTGACTTAATTGTGTAAAATTGTTCAAGATGGTTACAAAATTCTTGAAAGGAGGACCTTGAATGGAATTCTAATGGAAAGGATTACCACATACAGGGAGACATTGTTGAGAAACTATGGTCAATATTGTGGACTTTATTCGTATGGGTAAGTAGGAAAGGGACTTAATATTATTTTTTGCAGTCTTAGATTTCAGCTGGTAGTCCTTTTGCCGAGTCTGTTGGCAAAGAAGGGGAAGATTTCTAGATGAAGAAGCTTATATTTGAGGAGGTGCTAAGAGTAGGGTGCACCTTTGTTTTATTGGTGACAATTTTGCTTTTGAAAGGACATTACAGTGTACTTGTCCTTTGGGGGTAAAGATGATAAATCTACAAATATTGATAGTTGCAGTCTGGAGGGAGTTTATTTATTTTTTCTTCTTAGATGCAATGGCTATGATTGGTGATCTACTTTCTGGGTAAAAGCAGTATGAGATCTTTTTGACCAAAAATGCAATGAGTTAATTTATGACTTTGGGAGAGATGTGGTATTGGAAAGCTAGGCTTTAATCTAGCCAGATCTTAAAGTATTTAAAGTGTGAGAATATTTCTAAGAGTTTGTGGTTATTGTATTGTATGGTTCATTGTTTGTATCTTGAAGGTCATTGGTTTTGTTTATTTTTGGCATTTAAGACTAATTTGTTATTGCTAAGCCAGTTTGATGGGAGAGAAGGTTCCTCCTCAAGCTGTTTGATTGATAATCGATAGTAAAAAATTGGCCATATAAATGTCCATATAATTAGTCTAAGACTGATTTTAATCTGTGGAAGTTCAACTGGAAATTTATTGATAAGCATGGAAAATAGTAGAGGGGCAAAATATACCCTTGTGGCATTACTGTGTTTAGAAATGAGGAAGGAAGGATAGATAATTCAACCTGAATTTTAATTTGTCAGTTGTTGAGGAAATGTCTGAACCATGGGAAGGAGTATTGGCTGATATCTGCAGAGATAGGGGAATATATAAGTAGTTCATGATCACCTAAATCAAAGGCTTTTGTGACATCAATGAAAATGTATCCTTTTAGATGTCTTTTGTCCATGTCCTGCAGGATATGAGGTTGTCATTTTACTGCAGCCAGACCAAAACTGATGTTGATGTAGAGACAGGATGTGGGTTTTTTAAAATATATTTGGTAAGTTGTGTTAAAATTATTTTTTCAAAGTTTCTGACAAAGGTCAGCAGGTGTAGCATTCATTAAAAGTCTTTGGTGGTGTCAAGCTTGGCTTGTTTGGGTATGAGCTTTACTATAGCTTCTTTCCACAGTGATAGTAATATAGTAGTGGAAAGAAGCACATTGTATAGTTGATGCAAGGGGAGAAGCATATGCTGTTTGCATAATATAATAAACCAGGGCAATAATTCATCTGCACCTACAGGTGCATCTGAGAGGATTTCATTGATATATTTTTCAATGTTGCTGATTTAAATTTTTTTCAAGTTCAGTCTTGCTCTGGGTCACAAAGTATGCAAATGGAGGCCGAGGAAATCAAATGCTAGAGTACAGAGAGCAGCTTGTCAACAGCTTACAATCTTATTCTATACCACAGACATTTGATCTAATTCTAAATACTCTAAAAATATGTGCACTGAGGGAATCCTTTGATGGTCTTATATGTGGCAAAAATGTAGGTCTTATCAGTTCATTTTCATAAAGCAGTTTCACAATCAAAAGTATCTTCTTACATGTTTCATCTCACTTTTTCCTGTCAATGACTTTTTCAAGGCAGTTAGAATCCATTACAAGATGTGCTCCCACATACCTGTAGCCTTTTGGTTAAAATTCCTTGCAATCTCACTCTCAATGCCAGCTTGTACAAAAGCAATCTTTAAAATGCAATAAATCCTACTTCCAGCTTTGGTAATACATATAAAAATCAGTTGACAGGTAAGTATTACATGTGCATAAAAAATAATGGCAATAATGGTTGGGAAGGTGGCCTAATGGTTAAGGTGTTTGCCTTATAAACACAAGGTGCATAGTTTGAGTCTCACAAGGAATAATTGGCTAGGCTTAAAAAGGCTCACAATGGCAATTAGCTTAGTACTAATCTATGAACCTATCTATTTATTAACTGTCTAAAATTCTTCCCCAAATTCTGTTTCCTTAACAAAACAAATTGGCATATACAATTAAGGGGGGGGGGGTCTCTTCACTTATACATCTGTCTGTAATGCTCTTTGTTATACAGAATAGATTACAAGTAGAATTTTAGCAAAATCCTAAATCAAATGGTCCATTTTTCAGTTTAACTCAGATTAAGTTCAGAATTGCAAATATTACACTTATATGTAAAGTATAATGCATAGCAGGTCTCAGTATTTTACAATATCAGGCAAGTTGTTACTATGACTTAACTTACAAACCTGTGACTATAACTTTCTAGGAATAGTAGGGTTAACTAGTAAAGGGCTAGTAACAAATGCAGAATAGTTAGAGGTAGGAGAGGGGAAAAAAGAAAAGAAAGAGGAGAAAGGAGTATATGTGAGGATTCTTTTGGTTAAGATGAGAGTGATGTCTGTAGTATAAGAATCAGATCGAACGGATGTGTAACATATATTATTTCTTTGTAGCATTTGCAAGTGACTTAATTGTGTAAAATTGTTCAAGATGGTTACAGAATTCTTGAAAGGAGGACCTTGAATGGAATTCTAATGGAAAGGATTACCACATACAGGGAGACATTGTTGAGAAACTATGGTCAATATTGTGGACTTTATTCGTAGGGGTAAGTAGGAAAGGGACTTAATATTATTGCAGTCTTAGATTTCAGCTGGTAGTCCTTTTGCCGAGTCTGTTGGCAAAGAAGGGGAAGATTTCTAGATGAAGAAGCTTATATTTGAGGAGGTGCTAAGAGTAGGGTGCACCTTTGTTTTATTGGTAACAATTTTGCTTTTGAAAGGACATTACAGTGTACTTGTCCTTTGGGGGTAAAGATGATAAATCTACAAATATTGATAGTTGCAGTCTGGAGGGAGTTTATTTATTTTTTCTTCTTAGATGCAATGGCTATGATTGGTGATCTACTTTCTGGGTAAAAGCAGTATGAGATCTTTTTGACCAAAAATGTAATGAGTTAATTTATGACTTTGGGAGAGATGTGGTATTGGAAAGCTAGGCTTTAATCTAGCCAGATCTTAAAGTATTTAAAGTGTGAGAATATTTCTAACAGTTTGTGGTTATTGTATTGTATGGTTCATTGTTTGTATCTTGAAGGTCATTGATTTTGTTTATTTTTGGCATTTAAGACTAATTTGTTATTGCTAAGCCAGTTTGATGAGAGAGAAGGTTCCGCCTCAAGCTGTTTGATTGATGATCAATAGTAAAAAATTGGCCATATAAATGTCCATATAATTAGTCTAAGACTGATTTTAATCTGTGGAAGTTCAACTGGAAATTTATTGATAAGCATGGAAAATAGTAGAGGGGCAAAATATACCCTTGTGGCATTACTGTGTTTAGAAATGAGGAAGGAAGGATAGATAATTCAACCTGAATTTTAATTTGTCAGTTGTTGAGGAAATGCCTGAACCATGGGAAGGAGTATTGGCTGATATCTGCAGAGATAGGGGAATATATAAGTAGTTCATGATCACCTAAATCAAAGGCTTTTGTAACATCAATGAAAATGTAACCTTTTAGAAGTCTTTTGTCCATGTCCTGCAGGATATGAGGTTGTCATTTTACTGCAGCCAGACCAATGATGTTGATGTAGAGACAGGATGTGGGTTTTTTAAAATATATTTGGTAAGTTGTGTTAAAATTATTTTTTCAAAGTTTCTGACAAAGGTCAGCAGGTGTAGCATTCATTAAAAGTCTTTGGTGGTGTCAAGCCTGGCTTGTTTGGGTATGAGCTTTACTATAGCTTCTTTCCACAGTGATAGTAATATAGTAGTGGAAAGAAGCACATTGTATAGTTGATGCAAGGGGAGAAGCATATGCTGTTTGCATAATATAATAAACCAGGGCAATAATTCATCTGCACCTACAGGTGCATCTGAGCGGATTTCATTGATATATTTTTCAATGTTGCTGATTTAAATTTTTTTCAAGTTCAGCAACTGTTTGGTCAGATTTTGAGTGGAAGCACATTGTCAGAAGTCTAGTGTAGAGAGATTGCCGGGGATTGCAATAGTGTCTTCTTTCTGCAGGTTGTTGCATGAAGTACATCTAGTGATGCAGTTCATAAGGTTCCACAATTGTTTTGGGATATTTATTAAGAATATTTGAAAGGACTGGAAGAAGTTCACTTTGTATCTTCTGGTGGCATTTTAGCTATGTTTGTCTGTATTTTTAGAAGAAAAGGATTTTCTGTTTTTTTTTCAAGCTTTGCCTTTTAATTTTATGTAATTTTTAGTTATTTTGTGATCCATTGCTGAAATGCTTTTGAAAAGTGTGGTAACTTTTGGAAAGTATTTGTTTTGCAGTTTCAGGAGTGTGACTGTTAGTGAAACTGAGAGGATAGTGGGGTTTACTACTGCATTTTGAAGAAAATGTTCCCAGTTTAATTGAGACAGTTTCTCCTGTTTTGGATTTAGGGCTATAGGAAGTAAGCTTGGGAGGAGGTTCATTGCTAATAATAGTTAGACTTGCATTGATGGGACAGTGGTTGCTAAAGGAAGGATGTAGGATTGGTATGCTCATTATTTTGTGAGGCACGTTGAGATGAAATAATTCAAAAAGAGTATTTCTCTCTTCTAAGTTTGAGTCAGTCAGATTCTTTAATCATTTGAGTTAGACCATAGTCTATATGGAAGTCTATGCTTTTTATATTGCAGGGCAAGAGCAGGTTCAAGTTAAGTCTCCAAGAAGTACAACGTCTTTAAGTACTGACGTGGCATAGTTTTTCATTAATAAAGCATTTGAATTTGTAATGTGGCATGAGGAAGGGAGGTAAGCTAGTTCCAGGGTCAGATTGCTGGTATTGTTAAATAGCAGATGTAGAATTTTCTAGTTAAGGTCATGGTCTTTACTGGATGTGTTTTGGACTTGGAGGGTAGCTTTGATATTGTTTTCTGTTATGACTGATGCTCTTTCACAAGCTCTAGTTCTTGGTCTACTTTTTGAATAGGAATTTGTAATTGGCTACGATTGGGGAGGTAATTTTTATGCTTGATTCTGTGTTGCCTATTATGTCTGAACTGTGTATGAATCAATTTATTCCAGCTTGTTTCTCCTATGCTCTGAATTCAGTTAAGCTATTTTTATTTGTTTGTCCATTAGGCTAGGGAGAGGAAGTATTTGAGGGTCTGAGTTTGTTTCACTGAAATTTTGTATTAGAATACTAATTAGTGATGTTAGCCTTATTGTTAGTTTTAGAAATCTGATGTATGTTGGATGTGCAGTTTTTCTCCTTTGTGGTTTCTCAGACTGAGAGATGGCAGAGTATGGACTGTTTTTTTTAGATTACTTTGTGTGAGAACTGGGAGGAGATTGTTTTGATAAAGGGATATGATTATCAACAGTGTGAAAAAGTGTTTGTGAGGATGATTTGGTATAAGTAGTCTATAATGGAGTTACGTGGTTATTGTGTGGTTGTGTATTAGTGGATGGGCTGGTAACTAAGTGTAGCAGTAGCAGTAATAGTGGTATAATGAATGGTGTCATGAGTATAGCTCAGAAAGGGGGAGGGATAGAGGTATAAAAACAGAAGGCAAGATGTTAGTGCAGGGCTAGAAGACATTAAAAATGTTGGCGGGTGTTTAATAGGAAGATATGATGGAAATAGCTAGCCAAGATGATTTGTTAAAATGTCTGACAGTAGTATGTAGTTGAATTATTAGCTTTAAATGTTAAAATCAATACTTTTTTATGTGTTCCAGTACAGTTCATTGTCACCTTGTCTTATTATTGAAATCAGTGGCGTCCTGAGGCAAACTTTCAAGCCATCGACATAAGCCAAAGAAATCACATATAGTCACGTCATTGACCTATGACAGTGGCATAAAACACTGAAATCTGCGTGCTATTTCAGCACAATTATAAAACACACAATTATAAATCCACATTAAAAATCTGTAACTAGTGCTGCTAGCAAACAACTTTATATGTCATTGTTTCATCTACAATAAAGTAATAAATTGCCTTTGTTGCATGCATTAAAACATAATAGGGAATGGATAGCAAACTGATAACGTTCATAGTTACTAGGTATCTTTGCCAAAAGGACTGCAGCATCCACCCCTTTACAACACAAATGCATCTACCGGAGTAGAACCCACAGCCTTCAGCATCAAATATAGCCCCAAACATTCAGTGAATTCAGTTCTCACCACAGCTCTCAACCTCTTAGCAAAAACACCAGGACAAAGCCAGTAATGGGGAATATAGCCCCAAACATATTCAGTGAATTCAGTTCTTACCATAGCTCTCAACCTTAGCAGAAAACCTGGATGAAGCCAATACAGGGAATACAGTCCCAAAGACAGGGCTACATCAAATATAGAAAATTGCTTTTGTGTCACCATGCACTTTCTAAAGAATATGAAGTCTGATATTCAAATGAGTGTCATTTGTTTTATTTTAACATTTGTTAACCAGGAAAGTCTGACTTGGAACAAAAGCTAATTTTAGCAGAGGCTCACACACACACCTCTCCTCTGAACCACACACCTCTCACTCTGAACTAAATGCCACACACACACCTCTCACTCTGAACTAAATGCCACACACACACCTCTCACTCTGAAATCCACACACACCTCTCACTCTGAAATCCCACACACACACCTCTCACTCTGAAATCCCACAACCTCTCACTCTGAAATCCACACACATACCTCTCACTCTGAAATCCCACACACACCTCTCACTCTGAAATCCCACACACACATCACTCTGAAATTCCACACACACACCTCTCACTCTGAAATCCCACACACACACCTCTCTCCCACACACACTCTCACTCTGAAATCCACACACACTAGTATAGTTAAAGTGCATCAAGCATGTTATTTCAATATTTTAGTAGAAACCACAAGCTTCACTAATGAAGTCATATATAAAATAAATGCACGGTTTGTCATAATGGTTAAGGTTGTCCCTTCAAACACAAGTAAAAATTCTGACTTATTTTAACTTCATCTGTTTTTATCTAGTTCTCTAATCAGTTATTTGTCTTGTAGTGTATATTGTCAAGACTGTTCAACTTCTCATCAAGGATGAAAAAACACCGACTTGTGGACTTTGTTGAGACATGGAAAAACATGCTGATGAAGTCAAGCCAGTAAATATGCTTTTTGAGCAGGCTGGGACAGAAACAACTGTTGAGATTAGATCTATTTCTCTAAATTAAATCACTGCAGAAATTAAACAGTTCCATTTTGGCTGGAAAATGGGTCTCATTTTAATGCACTTTTTCACTAATCTTCCAGAAAGGGGACAAGAAGGTCTGTTTCATATATTGAGGGCTTACTTCTCAGATTTCCTAGAAAAGCCTATGTTGATGTCCTAAGGATGCTCCTGGTAAAGAAGGAGCATTAGCATACATTAACTTGATAATCACCTAAATAGGTCTTTCATATTGATGATCTCTGTCTGTCAGTTCTGTTAACCAGTCCTGTACCTGGAGCCACAAATGTGACTATTAAATAATTACACAGGCTGAAGCTACTCAGTGGAAGATCTAGTGCTTGCCAATCCCTAGTCACATAACTTTATAAAGTTAATGTCCAGTAGGCACCAGTAACCTTATAGTTTTCTAACATGATTTATATGCATCTTTGAATTAAGTAGAAAGGATTCTCACTGCATCTGAAATAGCAGTATAGGTTCTGCATTTCTAGTTGTGGCTCAAGCATTCAGTATGTAGTAGGGACTGTGTATTAATGCAGTTTTAATTAGAAGAGCCATTTTGTCTGTTTTGTTTGTTATGGTTCTGGAAAGCACGCCCCACCTCCTTTAGTACAGGGTGTCCAGCCTAAAGTCAGCCCTCTCAATTCTAATACTGAGATTCTTCAGTTCTCCTTCATTACTGAGATGAAATTATGTCCCATTACCCAAGCTTTTGGGACATTGTCTGTAATCTTTGATCAAAGAGTGTTAGAACTGTGCAATCCATCTAAAATGAAACTTGGAGGAGTAAGGAGTGTTTCACGCTTGATATGGCTTTTAAGTACTGTAAATGTGATACGTAGACAAAATTCAGAATACCTTTATTTTATTCTGTTTGCTGGTCCCCTTAACATGAACATTGCTTTGTGATACAATTATTTCTTGGACAGGGCCCATGCCATTTTTCTAACAATTGGGTGCATGTATACCACACCACATGCCAACACACACACACACCTCTCACACTGAACTAACACAGTCACTCCACGCACAAATAAATCCCACACACACACACACAAATCCACACACACACACCTCTCACTCACTCTGAATTATAATTAAAAATCCCACACACACACCTCTCACTCTGAAACACACCTCTCACTCTGAAATCCCATCTTCCACACATTACTCACTGTTAAATCCCATCTTCCATCCTGTCTGTCCATCCATCCATCCGTCTTTTCAGTTCCCGGACCACACAAGTTACTTGAGTTGGTCCTCGACTTACTTTCGCATGTAGTCTTCAACCGTCCATTTTGGTTCCGCTGCACAGTCGATGATGTCCCCCTGACTACACTTAAAGACGAAAAAAAAAATTATTATTTTTTAATGAAATGCCCTGCCCAAAGTGCCCCTGCTGCTTGGCTCTGGTAGTTACGCCACTGATTGAAATGACTTTTCTGAGAATTTGCATGGTAGAAATGCTACAACCTTTTGTGTGACCATAGAAATGATGCAGCAAGACCTGCAGACAACAGGTGAGAGTCAAAGTCATACTTCATCTGCTGCACACAAAGGTTTGGCATTGCTGAATATAGTCCAGAGCATAAATGAACAAAATATTGAGGGAGCATTTTGGTAGTGTACCGTTTTCTTGAATGGATCCTGGTTATATAACAGTGTGAGTAATTTGAAAGTAATTAACCTGACTGAATATATGGTTTGGCAAAAGAAAGCTCTTTGCCCCCCCCCCCCAACAAAAATAACTTTGCTATTGTTTGACATTAGCAATCCATTCCCTAAGTTCGACCAACAGAGGAGTTCTGCAAAAACATGTTTAACATAGCATATCCACTGAAGTATACACCACTTATAATATCTATCAAATAATTTCCATTGACATTTAACCTCTGACTGTTATGACTGTGCATACTTCTTTTCTTATGTTTTCTGGTCTTTTACTGCATTGTTAAGTTTTTGTTCTTTCAGTTTATGGTCTTGTATTGTATTGTTAAGCTTTCATATTGTGTTATGTTATTGAAATGTTGTACACCACATTTGTATCTCTGCAAATTGCCCCATTGCTTTATCCACTTCTCTTTAATTGTTTAACTGTCCTGGGTCGTGACTGAAAAGGGTCAGTAGACAAGCTCAGTTACTTGGTTAACACATTAATAAATAAATAAATACCTGCATGCTCTTCAGAGAAGTATTGAAGGATTTCCAGAGGCAAGTTTCACAATAAAATTCAAACAACACATATTGCACAATACTGTAGCATTCTTAGTACCTCCCCCCAAAATATGAGTAATTGAATCAAAGAAAAAAAAACACATTTGAAGCCAAGAAATCATCATCAGTTTCAGTTCATTTTCAGTGACTGATATTTTCAGACTCCAGTCTGTGAACCAGATGAATCCACTAGATATGAGGCTTATTAGAACACCAAACGACTAACACCACAAACGAAAAGCAGCAACGACTAGTAAAACAACAAGGCAGTACTGTTGCCACACAGGACTATGTTTAATAAATAAACTCTACAAACAAAACGAAAAGCTGATACAATAAAATTAATAGAGTAAAACACAAAAGTACTAAGCGCTTTCACCCATCAAATCTATGGGCATCTTCAGAGTACTGAAAACTTCACTGTGATACACTTCTGTTAAATATTCTTGTTAATCAAATAAAACCAATCACTTGCCACATTTTAATTAATTAAGCAACGCCTCTAATGAAACAATAAACACTTTGTAAAAATGTTGAAGAGTTAAAAATGAGCAACTATAACTATAAATAATCTGACTATTCATAATGAAAATAGTAATGTGTAAGAATACAGTAGTTAAAATTGATTGACTCAATTATAATATAAATACAATTTTATACGTTATATATAAATAGTATAAAATAATAAATATAATAAATATACCTGCATAAAAACATATGTATATTGTATAGAATGGTATGATATTAAAATTGTAATATGTAATTTGTAATAATAATGTGGATATATTCCATTAAATACAATATGACTTATATTTCAAAATACTTGAAATTGAAATATGTTCGTTAATGCCTGGTGTATTACTGGCATTAAGTCTTAACTGCCAAAGGCATTCTTTAGCCTCAAGTAAATTCCTATCATCACCTCCCTTATTGTTTTTTTAGAAGAACCAGTGTTGAGGAGGTCGGAACGATTACGCGACCGTTATCAGGGTCAGCACCAACAGCAGAATCAATACAGAAATTCAACAATGTACAGGACAAATTCACATTACTAAAAGAAAGACATGATGGTTGTGAATGGTTGACATTAAGTTTAGACAATAATATTAATGAAACAATAGTATTAGTACATGACAATGACTACGTCTATGATATCGACATTTGTGATGGGTTTAGTAATGACAGCAGTACTGTTTATAGTACTATCATGGATAAAACTAGTAATCAACAGAGAGACTTCTGTTCCATAGTAGTTGATGGTGGGTTCAAATTATATAATTTTACAGATACAGAATTTTGTTCTGATTATGTTACACTTTTTAAAAAAGGTTTCACATTTGTTCCCAATTTTAAATATGATATAGGTAAAATGTTAATTAATTTGAAATTGTACACAAGATTATTAAACCTCAAATGTTTTTTGCCAACAGTAACAACAGAATTGAACCTGATTCTAGTTGTTTTAAATTAAAAAGAACAAGTACCTTTATACCCCCACAGAATCCTATTATTCATTTATTTGAAATGCTATGTGAGGTACAAATTCGAAGAGTCCTTAAAAAATCTATGGTAGTGGAAGACAATTTAACAACAGCTGAGAGATTTTGTTTAAGAGAACTGACAAGTACTGATCAATACAGAGTCATGAAACCAGATAAGGGTGGTGGTGTAGTGATGATGTCGAAGATAGATTATTTAAACAAAATGACCAATATGTTAAGTGACAGTGAAACTTATGAGAAGGTGTCGAAATATGAAATGTGTAGAGCCTATACTAAGGTGGATTGGCAATTGTATGAATTTTTATTGGATGGCATGATTACCAAGGATGAATATGAATACTTAATGGTTGAGTTTCCCATTACTCCTTATATTTTTGGTATACCTAAAATCCATGAAAGTATTAACAATCCGCCTTTTAGACCAATTGTTTCAGCTAAAGGATCGAAACTGGAAGCTATGGCTCACTATATAGATTTTAATTGCAAGGACACATTATCACATTTACTACACATCCTTAAAGATTCTTGGCACTGTCTCAAAGTTATTAGAAAACATGCAGCCTGTATCAATAATGATACCATTATGGTCACTATAGACATTGTAAATTTATTTTCTGTCATACCACATGAATTGGGTCTGACAATGTTTGAGGCTAGTTTGTCCACTTTTAGTGAAATGCATGTGGTCAAACGCAAATTAATGATTGAGTTGATGGAAATGGTGCTAACAAATAATTACATTTTTATGGATGGTGAATATTTTAGACAACGTACAGGTGTAGCTATGGGTGCCAGATGTGCACCCATATATGCTAACTTAGTGTTAGCCCAATGGGAGACACAATGTATTTTCACTTCGAGGTTTTGGCCTAATATAGTACTTTACTGCAGGTGCCTGGATGATATTTAAATTTTTTCGAAAGGTAGTAAGGAGGAAATTTTAGAATTTACATTATTTCTTGAGACTACATCTACCTTTCTGACTTTTACACATAAAATTTATGACAATGATTGTGAATATTTGGATATTTTATTTCACATAAATGAAGATGGCATAGAATCGAATATATTTAGGAAGAAAACTTATTCGAATTCTTTCTTACATTATGATAGTAGCCATCCTCATTTTCAAAAAAGGAACTTGGTCAAAGGTCAGATGGTTAGGGTATCTCGTATTATAAGTGACAATATTAAATTCACCATCAAAATTGACAAACTTATGTGTATGTTTATGGACAGAGGCTACCCTCAGAAATTACTCAACAGACTGAAGAAAGAAATATTGGCCAAAAGGAACCACTTATACAAATCAATTATTAAATTTGGACAAGACAATGCCTCATTAGAAAAATCTAATATTAAAACTAAGAATAAAAAGGATGCATTCATTCTACCATATAATAAAGTTTCCTGTTCAATATGTAATATATTAAATGAGACATGGGCCAGTGTATTTTCTAGTAAGATGGAATTTACGAATATTTTAGGCAACTACCCTAAGATTACTTACAGTAGAGATAAGAATTTAAAAGAATATTTTGAGAGTAGTAATAACAATCAGCTTTACCAAATGACAAAAATGAGTAAATGCGGTCTTTGTAAGACATGCAAATATGTGAATGATGGCCCTTATGTAGTAGTACAGAATTACAGTAGGTCTATTAAATGTCCAGGTTACTGTAATTGTAACACAAAAATGGTGGTATATTTGGCTTCATGTTTATCTTGTCCAGCTTATTATGTGGGAAAAACTATCAGGAAGCTTAGAGACCGTATTATGGAACACAATACAGATATAAAAAATAAAAAAGTGACAAATTCTCTATATGCACACAGCATTAAATGTAAGGATTTTAAAAGGTTTTTATTTTTTGTTATAGATAGGATTCCTTATAACAACAATAAAGGAGGTGATGATAGGAATTTACTTGAGGCTAAAGAATGCCTTTGGCAGTTAAGACAATGCCAGTAATACACCAGGCATTAACAAACATATTTAAATTTCAAGTATTTTGAAATATAAATCATATTGTATTTAATGGAATATATCCACATTATTATTACAAATTACATATTACAATTTTAATATCATACCATTCTATACAATATACATATGTTTTTATACAGGTATATTTATTATATTTATTATTTTATACTATTTATATATATTACGTATAAAATTGTATTTATATTATAATTGAGTCAATCAATTTTAACTACTGTATTCTTACACATTACTATTTTCAGTATGAATAGCCAGATTATTTATAGTTATAGTTGCTCATTTTTAACTCTTCAACATTTTTACCAAGTGTTTATTGTTTCATTAGAGGCGTTGATTAATTAATTAAAATGTGGCAAGTGATTGGTTTTATTTGATTCAAACACAAAAATCCAAATGCAGGGCTGCTTTCCGTCGAGGCAGGAAACTCACGCTGTATCAAAACATAAACTCAAACCAAGCATCAGTGCGCGGCTCCAATGACAATAAAACGAAAGTGAAAATCCAAGGAATCAAAATTCACTGTCAGAGTAAAACAAATACAGCTTTTATTTTTCCAACGAGTAAGCGCTTTCACCATAGGCTTCATCAGACTCTTATAACAAACACACAGACATAGAAATCACTTTTAAAACTTCTAAAAGCTTACTATTGGTCAAAACAACGTGCATATCACATGTTACACTAAGTTAAAAAGACAAGAACATAAATATAAAAAATAGGCATAACATCCTTAATTAAATTGTCAGCATACATTTTGCAGAAGCATTTACAAACTGTATTCCAACTGTTTAAAGAATACAAATACGCAAGTCAATGCAAGCGTAACCTAACCATTAGTTTTCCTACCCAGTGCACAACTTTTTAACGAACTATAACATAACCCAGTAACTTTGTGTGCCTAGTCAGTGCTTATCATTTCAGATTCCTGTAACAAAATTCTCTTGTTGTGAATTCAATCGAGATACTCTCATAAATTGTCCTTTAAGGACACATCAGCCAGGTTTGAGTATTATTAGCGGCATGTATCAGTGAAACTAGCAAATGCAGGTGTTCTGCATGCAGCCGACTAAATATAATGACCTGATTCCACAGACAGTTCCGTTGAACATCGGAACTAGAAATGATGAGATCTGACTAGGCACATAAAGTTTCAAGGTCATGCTATAGTTTGTCAAGAAGTTGTGCAAAGGTTAGATACATAAATTGTTAGGCTATGGAGGCATTTAAATGCTTTCGCAGTTAGTTCCGTTTGAACTGAACCTGAAATGATAAGCACACTGACTCACACAAAGTTACTGCTAAGGTTATATGTTTCTGTGTGTTTGTTATAAGAGTCTGATGAAGCCTATGGTGAAGCTACTTTACGTTGAAAAAATAAAAAAAGTTTGTTTTACTCTGACAGTGAATTTTGATTCCTTGGATTTTCACTTTCGTTTTATTGTCATTGGAGCCGCGCACTGATGCTTGGTTTGGTTTTATTTGATTAACAAGAATATTTAACAGAAGTGTATCACAGTGAAGTTTTCAGTACTCTGAAGATGCCCATAGATTTGATGGGTGAAAGCGCTTAGTACTTTTGTGTTTTGCTCTGTTAATTTTATTGTATCAGCTTTTTGTTTTGTTTGTGGAGTTTATTTATTAAACATAGTCCTGCATGGCAACAGTACTGCCTTGTTGTTTTATTAGAACACCAGTCTTAATAAGTGACATGCTAAGTCATCATATTGTAGCAAATGTTGTTGTTGTTGTTGTCTTTCAGCTTTTCCAGGTTAGGGGTCGCCACGGCGGAACTCCGGTTTGCTAATGATTGGCAGTAGATTTTGACGAACGCCGAGGTGCCAGCTCGACGTTCAACCTTCAACGAAGGCACGCCTATGTACGCATGTCTTTAGAACGTCCACCCAACCATGGGGAGGACATGCAGACTCCACAGAGAAGGCACTCCCCGCACTCCAGTCGAGAATCCAATGGGAGAACCTCTTGCTGTGAGGCAACAATGCTACCGCTGCACCACCGCTGTTAAAATGGTTGTCTTTGATCTATGTTTTGCTGCAGTGTTTCTGAAAAGATCTCTAAAACTTGTAGTAAACATTTTATTTCTCATGCTGATGTTAAGGTTGCCACGCAAATTCAACTTACAGTATAATTTCAGTGGAAGATATACAAGTGATTGGTGCAAACTTTCCTGTCTTGAAGTCTGTGATAAACTTTTTTAGATCTAGCTGGGTACACTGATTTTCTGAAACTGCTCAATGAATACACCTCTTTAACACTGGTAATGCTTTTTAGAAGAATTCAGTTCTAATTAGCAACAGTTAATTATTTATTAAGTTTTCTGATTACCTGCTTAATCCAGTTCCAGGTCATGGGAAGGTAGGGCCGGTGATACTTACATACACAATGCTAGAGTATCCCAGAACAAGCTTCTGTGCAACTAGTACTTCATTACTCTAAGCAACAAGGACTACTTAGGCTGCTGCACGAGTGGTGCAGTAGCCACCAAAACAGAGGTGACTGATAATTCAGCCACTGCCCACCCACCTAACAGAGTCTAAAGCCTTATATAGGATGAGGAATTCTTTGCTCTGTGAGGATTAAATTATGTGACGCATTATATGAATCACTTCCAAAGGGACCTGACAGAACAATCCTTGAACACGTTGTACAAGTCACCCATGCTGGAGTCAAGAAAGCAACTATAGAATACTGTGGGTATGATACAGAACATCACTAACCTCTCCATGTGTCCATTACATAATGCAGCCAATGTAGCAGCCATAATAGCAGGTACAAGCATCAACCTCAGACATCATGCCAACTTCACCTTTGTGATTTTGCAGGCAACTTTAAGGCATCCTTCACCGACATTCCTATCAATGATTCTACTTTATTTGGACTTGTGGTAAAAGAAAGACTTATGAGGTGAGAACAAGAAAACAAAATTCAGTCTGCCATACGTATGACCCTCAATGATCTATTAACAGGAATCAGAAGGGTTCCAAGTCTCAATGGTTCATGAACTCCTAATATCAGCTCTTTGATTCTTCCTCAGAAAGGGTTGGCTATGACAGAGGTGGCCCTTTCAATGGATGCCAACCATGAGTTCATGGGCATCTACAAAACCGGGTATTCAGGGGCCCTTTTGCAGCAGATAGACCCAATATCCCTGGCTGTCTATCTCTTGAAGCAGTCATGGGTCACTTATTTCTCCACTCTGTTGAGAGAATGGCTATCACACAGAACAAATTTGAAAGATAATATCCAGAGGCTATACTATACCATTTTTCTGTTCCTCTCCCCCTCAACTACAGCTGCTTCTAGATGTAACCACTTGCCATCTCAAAGTGACTACAAGACAAGTCTCCATCCTCATGTAAAACATAGTAATCCAGGAGGTCCCAACAGACCTGAGAAGATCAGGAAAGTATTAGAGATTTTTTAGTACTGAAGAACAAGAACTTCAACCCAGTCCTGAATCTCAGTTTCCTAAACTTTTGTGTCAGAAAGACCCTTTTCAGAATGGTCGTGGTGCAAGCAGTTTTGCCCCATCAAAGACAAACAACTGGATGTGCGTGATGAAGCTTCAGGATACCTACCTCCACATAAAGACTGCAAAGGAGTTCATAGGGTTTTGACACTTCTGGCTAGGAGCCATTCACTTCCAGTTCAAGATCTTGCCCTTTATTCTCACCACAGCCCTCCTATGTAAACATTAAATGCATGACAATAGTCATAGCCCAACTGCGACTCAAAGGGATCCACGTGTTACCATATCTAAATGACTAGCTCCTCACTGCAGCATCCAAAGGTTCTCTACATTTAGCCAGAAATTCATTTCATTAGCCCTACCTGCCTTTAGACATCTCTATAAACCATGAAGTATCATGCCTTTAGCCTTCTCAAGAAATAACATTTATAGGTTGCCCTCTGGATACAAGAACATGAAAAGAAATCCTTCCACCGACAGAACTCAAACCATTCATTCTGCAATCCAGACAGTCCTACCAAAATTCTTTCCACCAACATCATTCTCAAGATGTTAGGTCTTAAGGCTGCTTCAGTAGTCATGGTCAACCGCACATAATTCCATATGCGAATTCTACATTGGATGTTCTCCACACAGTGAGGCCCCACTTATTTGTCTGATCACCTATCAGCATCAGTTCACTTAAATCAGATCTCCAAACATTATTTAAGGTAGTGATTGACATACCCAGTCTTTCAATCAGGTTGACCATTTGTACTGCAATCTCCATTAGCAACACTAACCACAGAGGCCTCCTGTATGGGGTGGGGTACATTTAAGGGAAGGCTGGTCTAAGGAACTTGGACACTGACAGAGGCCCATCTACACATCAACATCCTGGAGATGAGGGCACTTCACCTAGCATTTCAGGAATTTCAGAATCTTCTCCCTCCTGGAATGATAACAATTCAAGCAGACAATAAGTCTCATATGGTACATTAACAAGCATGCAGAACCGAATCCTACCCCCTTTGCAGAGAGGCCATGACAGTTTTTTAATCACAAAGCATATTCCAGAGAAAGCCAAATGTCTAGCAGAGATTCTTATCAGATCTACCCTGAATCCTCATGAATGGTCCCTCAGTCCATTGGTGGCTCAGCAGATATCCAGCCACTACAACCAGCCTTGCAGCAATCTGTTTGCTTTCTGTTCCATCACCAAATGTAGCAGCTGCTTTGCCCAGATCCCTCCTGACAGTCACTCATAATAGGATGCTCTAGTCTGTCAGTGGCTGACTGGACTCCTCTATGCCTTTCCTCTAATTTCCTTTATTTCAAAGTTCCTACAGAAAGTATTGCTATGTCAATCTACAATAATTCTTGTTGCCCCAAACTGGCCCATTCTAATCTGGTTAACCCTGCTCATGCCTCATCTGGAGAGGCTCCCAGTACCTCTAGACCCACATCTAGAGCTCTTATCTCATCCACCCAGTCACCCAGATCTTCAGAACCAAAATTGCCCAGAATCCTTGCTTCTCCTAAATGGTGCTATACATCTTGTCTGCTTCTCAAAAGCAATCTACATGTAAACTCTACAAAAGTAAATGGAAATGTTTCTGTGTGTGGTCCATGGAATAAGGCTTAGATGCATTTTCTGCCTCCATTCCAGTGTTTTACAATTCCTTACAACCTCTTATAAGACAGGATCTGGTTGCTCTACCATTAAAGTATAGTTGGCATCAGTTCAGACTTCCATTCAGGGTTCACAAACCATTCTTTGGCTACACACAAAATGTGTAATGCCTTCCTCAGTCAGAGGTTTATTTTTTTCCTTCCTTCAATAAAAGACCCCATTCAACCATGAGACTTCAGTGTCCTAGAGACTCTAACAAAAGCTCTTTTTTAGAAGCTTCTTCTGCAAACTTAAATTTTTTATCCTGGAAAACTCTATTTTTTAGGTAGCAATTACATCTGCCAGGAGGATTTCAGAATTTGAAGTAGCTGTGTGTGTACCGTGCAACCAAAAAAAATGCCAGTAACCATAAAAAGGTCCATGTAGTCCCAGCCAACCCAAATGAACAAACATTTCCTGGATAAATAGCGAATCTCCAAGTGAAAGTTTAAGTGAAACCAAGGCGATGTAGCCGTAATAATTATATTTATTCAGAAAGTGTTAGGTACTTTCGTCTCCTCAACTCGAGACTTCATCAGTACAGTTATACACTAAGCAGTATGTGATTTAAATATACGTCAAACATCAATTAATTAATCAATCAATTAATTAGGAACACAAAAAGGTTTAAAATCCATTAAAAATCCATTTGTTGAATAACTATTGACATATTCTCCAAATTATGCACACACAAACTATCAACCACAAATAAAAACTGAGTGCAAAATACATGAAAATAGTTAAAACAGAATTTATAAATAAACCTATAATCCTAAACAAGGGAAGTAAAATACTTTATAATTTGGCAGACCTCATCTTAAGGACAGGGTGAATAGATATATGCCAGGTGGTATAGAAGCAGCAAGTCGAATCTGCCATACTAATTCTCAATATTCTATTCCATTCTCCAACTGTCCCCTTCTAATATTGAGACACACTTTTACAAGAATGCCAAATACAAATTTTGTAAAACCTTCACAAACCAGGGAATGTTTGTATAAGGCATTATTAAGATCCCCTTTTTTAATATTGTATAAATGTTCATATATCCTTTTTCCCAATTTTGTTTCAGTTTTACCCATGTAAAATGACTTACATTGCTTACAAATTACTATGTAAACCAATCCTTTCATTTCACAGTTACCTCTCTCAAGATTGGCCTTTGTTCAACAACAGTCATTTAAAATAATAGATCCCTTGTCAAAAATATAATTACAAAAGTTGCATCTCCCACATTTTGTCGTCCCAATGAAGTCTTCCCTTTTTCCTTGTCTAAAATTCACTTGCAGCTTAGAAAAAGACAATTATGCTTGTTGACATTGTGGGATATGTGTTTTTATGCAAAGGGATAGCTGTATGTTGAATGGGAATGTATTTTGTGTGTAGCAGTTTCTAACCTGTGCATCAGAGAAAGCTACTTATGCAATATTTTGCAGTTGTCCTAAAACAGCTGTTAGAAGAAGAAGAAATGTGGAGCATGTCAGTGGTATTAGAAAGGCACAAATTACATATCCAACAGCTAGACATATTTTGGGTAGTGGACAAATTTTAACTGATCTGAAATTAACAGTTCTTCTAAACCGCTCTTCTCATCTTAACAATGATATGGAACAATACTGGCTTTTACAAAAAGTGAATTATTTTATATTGAAGTACCAGACATATTAACTATGTGGTATGAGTCTGCAGTTGAAGTACCAGACATATCAACCATTTGATATGAGTATGGAGAATGAAGTACCAAACTTAACTGTTTGGTATGAGTATTGAGATTTAATACCAGACATATCAACCATTTAGGATGAGTACGGAGAAGAAGTACCAGACATATCAACCATTTGGTATGAGTAATGAGATGAATTAACAGACATATCAACTATTTGGTATGAGTAATGGGATGAAGTACCAGACATATCATCCATTTGGTATGAGTAATGGGATGAAGTACCAGACATATCATCCATTTGGTATGAGTATGGAAATGAAGTACTAGACATATCAACTATTTGGTATGAGTAATGGGATGAAGTACCAGACATATCATCCATTTGGTATGAGTAATGGGATGAAGTACCAGACATATCATCCATTTGGTATGAGTATGGAAATGAAGTACTAGACATATCAACCATTTGGTATGAGTTGCTGTTGTATCTTTCGGCTTTCCTCAGCTAGGGGTTGCCACAGTGGAACTCTGGTCCACTAATGATTGGCAGTAGATTTTTACATACTGAGTTGCCAGCCCTAACGTACTACCTTCAATGAAGGACGCCCATTCAAGCATGTCTCCACACAGAAGACAATTTAGCTGAGAATCAAACAGGACAACATCTTACTGTGAGGTGACAACGCTACCGCAGCATGAGTAATGAGATGAATTACCAGACATATCAACTATTTGGTATGAGTATGGAGAAAAAGTACCAGACATATCAACTAGTTGGTATGAGTAATGCGATGAACTGGCAAGTTTTGTGACTATGTATAATGTAAAACATTGTTCCTTTAAGAATAACTGGACAGAAGAATGCATTTACTAATTAGTCAGTGATGTGAAATTGTTATATAAACACTGTTTGGATTTTACTCTGTCTCCTTGGTGACTGAAGAGCTGAGGTGCCAGAGTATGGTAATAAAAATGCTAGCCATTTAAAAGATGAACATAAAACAGATGCTTACAGGGTTCAATGCATTACCCTTTAATTTTTAAGAGTTATTAGGACTATATAAAGTATTCTTTTTGATAACTTGATGTTAATTCTCACCTATTTTAACTTACCATCTTTAGATATTATAGACGATATAGTTTATCCTATGAAATTAGGGTGCCAGCAGCCCTTTGTAATTAGATGTGTGTGTGTGTGTGTGTGTGTGTGTGTGTGTGTGTGTGTGTGTGTGTGTGTGTGTGTGTGTGTGTGTGTGTGTGTGTGTGTGTGTGTGTGTTGCATATGCTTGTGCTGGAACGTCTGAGATCAGAATATTTATGAGTTTGCTGAGCCTAGAGTACATAGAATGCATCTCAAATGATTAGAAAGCTTATGTGCTTCATTATTTAATGCACCTACATTATCTTTCCAAATGACAGCCATTTGAATCACAAAAGACTGAACATATCTTACCAAAAGCAGCAAGTTATCTAACCACATGCAAGATAACACAAATTAAAAATGATAAGTATTTCCAGTTAACATAAATGATAAGTTTGTAAACATAGTTAGCATCTAAGAATTGACAAATAGCAGAGTTAGATGAAGTAGCAGGGAAGATAAAACATTATATATTTACATTTAATGAATTTAGGTTATAGTATCATGATGTGTTACGTGGTGGGAGTGGGTCAATGTGTCAATAGTACATTACAAGATAGAAGCTTCTACTATGTATTTGGATTCCTTTAAGGTTTCCATGACAATACTTAATTGATAAATGCACTTTATACCTATTGGGTTATTAGTATGTATTTTTTATAAAATCTGTGTTTTCACTCTGCTTTGTAATCTGAAGAAGGCGGTGTATTTTTTCCGCCGAAAGCGCTTATTTTATTAGGAGTACATTAAAACATTTTAACTGTTTAGCTTTCTCTTATTGAGTTCCAGTTTTGCCTTGTGGATTTAAACAGTTTATTTGGTTTGTTTGTCGCAAAATTTTCGTGGATGGCGACCGGAACCGGAGAGGCTTCTCCTTCACTTTTTTCTCAGCAGAGTGAGAACAACGATACAAGAAATAATTCTAATTGTAACCTAACAGCATTGGTTGAGGCACTTTTAGGAAGGGTCGATGCCTTAACCCAAAAAGTGGATGCGATTGTAAACCCGGTTCCAAGGGTTGGAGGCGGAACATCAGACCCGGGTCTTCCATCGCGGAACGAGAATTCTCCTTCTTTTTTACCCAATGGACAGCAGTTTCAAGAGGTACAAGGTACGGAAGGCAGCCTAGTAACTGGTAGTGTGAATATAACGGATGCTAATGAACAAAATCAGATAATGCCATCCGTGACCAGCATCTTATTACCAGGTAACCAGTCTTCTAGTCCGCATTTACGTGGACATAATGAAGGAGTCCCAAATAAACAAGGGATTCCCGTCATGTCTAATTTTCTTTCCAATAGTAACTTTTTTAGTCAAGGATTTAATTTACGTGTGGCATCTCCTACAACAGAAGCCGCCGACAATGGTCTGTTAACAGATAAAATTGATCAATTTGATAACAAACTCTATAAATGTAAAAAACTACAGTTGGAGGTCTCATATTTATCGGAATGTATTAGAAATAACATAATACCAAAAGGCCTACGCCAATGGCATTTTCCTGCAGGCCTTTTGGATAATTCTCCATTTTACCAAGAACTAATCGAGTTATTCGATCGTCAGAGCATTGAATTTTTACAAGCCCTGATTGCTTTTTACACTAAGGATATAGCCATTTTATCAGCAGAACTTGAAGTTTTGGAACAACTTATTACTTCGGATAGAGAATTTTTTCCGGTATAAATACGAATATTGCCGGATTTTCTCAAGTATAGAAGCTAGTATGGAGAAATTTCTAACTACTAAGAAAAATAAACTCGTAAGGGACATAACTGATTATAGAAATAAATGTGCTTATCCTAGGCCCTCACGGGGAGCACAAATACCTCCCAATGAGACTTCTGACCAGCTTCAATACAATGATGACCTGAACTCGGTTGTTAACAACAACTCTAATAATCAAAACTACCCTGTTGAACAGAGGCAAGGGCCAAGAAGGAGCCCAAGACTTAATAATAGCAACATGGGTGAACATGTTCCCCATCAAGAACATGTTCCAGATGTTAGATCTAGGGACAATAACCAATCACAAAATATTTCAATGGATGGTGCTAACCACCAGACCAATCAGGGTTTTCACATGGTCAACAATCCGAGAGGCAACAATCTCCCTCGAGCACAGAGGCAGAACAACACGAGGAACAAAAGACGAGGGAAGAGGAGATAATTGTAAACCCTGTTTTTGGTCATGAACCCATTTTATTAAAGAGCACACAAGACGATTTTGTGTTATATAATTATACACTTTTAGAAATTCACCAGGACATGGTTGACTTTCTTGCTAAGGGACTTTCATTTGTCCCTGGCCAACATATGGACATAAGTAAAATCATAATCGACTTGAAAATATATGTAAGAAAATTGAATTTAAATTTTCTTATGGGTAATAATCCCCCGGCTCTTAACATCTTGAAGGTGTCTAGTTCTTATAACCCACCTTTACATCCTGTTCTCACAGCCTTTGAGAGAATGTGTGAAATTGATCTCTGGGCTATAAAAAATCATGTCATGTATAACAATGATAGACATTCAAATAACATATCTCGATTGGAATGGGATTTTCTGCATCTGTTAAAAGACTGTAGAGTTTGGGTAATGAAACCAGATAAAGGTGGGGGGGTAGTTCTGATGGACCATTATAAATATGTTGAGTATATGATGAAACATTTAGACACAGTAGCATATAGGCAAGTGTCATTGAATGAAATCCATATGGCTTATAAAAAAATCTATGTTACACTTAATGATTTGTTTTTGGAGGGATTTATTGACTCAGACACCTTTAGATATTTGGAAATGGCAGCGCCTAAAATTCCTGTTTTTTTGGGTCACCTAAATTACACAAACGTTTACAAGCTCCTCCATTTAGACCTATTGTTGATGGTAGAGGTTCAGTCACCTATGCATGTGCAAAGTATGTCGATAGCATTTTAAAACCTCTGATTAATATGGAGGAACATATCTGCAAAGATTCTTGGTCCTTTTTGAAGGATATTAGTAAGCAACCCTATACCACTGATATTGTGTTTTTGACAATAGATGCCAAAGACCTATATACTGTTATGCCTCAGGATATAGGTTTAACTTGGGTTAGGCAATTTATGACAGAAAAAAACATACAAGGTGACACTATCTATCTAGCTGAGACCCTTTTAGAATTAGTCTTATTGAACAACTTTTTTTCTTTTGAAGACAATTTCTATTTACAAACATCAGGGGTAGCAATGGGTTCTCCTTGCGGTGGTTCTTTCGCAAACATTGTAATGGCCCAATGGGAGGCTGAATTCTTATTTAAGGATGACGTTTTCCAAAAACATGTCACCTGGTACACAAGGAAATGAATTACTTAGACATTCTTTTGGCTAAGGATCCCATCAACAATAGGTTTAAGAGTACAATATATAGAAAGCCTACATATTCAAATTCTTTACTGCATTTCACAAGTAACCATCCATATCATCAAAAAAGATCTGTCATTAAAGGACAAATAGTGAGAGCAGCACGAATGACTACAGATGACGGTGATTATCAAATTGAATGTAGTAAACTGCTGAAAATGTTTCTATCTAGAGGGTATCCTTTGAATTTAATTAATGGTATTATTTTAGAGGTTACCCGTAAACGTGAGGAGGGATATTTTTTCCCTCTACTTACAACTAGTGGTTTTGAACAATTGGATGTTAATCAAGACCCCTCCATAATGTCAGTTGAAATGACTAGGACAAATACGCCTAAACAGAATAATTTCTGTAGTAGCTTTTTGCATACTTATTCCTTGGATTTCTATAAAATCATTGAAACCATTAATAAAAATTGGGAAGTCATAAAATACGATAAGGGTTTAGCTACCTTATTGGGTGACAGACCTAAACTGACTTATAGAAGGGGTGATAATTTGAAGGTCATTTTAGAGAGAACTAGGAAACACCATTTTTCTAATCGACCAAGTGGGATGCATAGATGTGGTGCATGTAATCAATGCAAGCACATTAAAGTTTGCTCACAATTTTCTCTCAATGGCAAAGACTTTAAGATCAGCACCTATTTTAATTGTGAAACAAAATCAGTGGTTTATGCAGCGATATGTAATCATTGTATGGCTTTCTATATTGGAAAAACTGAACGTAAGCTTAAAATTAGGATATATGAACATATGCACGCCATTTCCAAACAAGATGAAAAAAACGCCCTTGCTAAACATATTTTGGAATTTAATGGTCATACATTTGGTTTCGTCATACTACAACAACGAATACCAGATATCCGAGGCGGACCTTGGCAGGTCCGTCTCGAAATAGATGAACTACTATGGCAAATTCGCACTACAGCCCATTTAATACCGGGCATCAATGAGGCTTTGTCTATAAAATGTGTATTAAAATGGCTAGCATACAATAGATGAACATAATTTATTTTTCTACTGTATAGGTCATTTTATTGGGTTTGTTGTTCAAGTCATATTAATAATATGAGTATATACATAATAATTATTTATGTTCTGATTTTTAGGTAAAATTAATGGAGGTTTAATTTGAGTTGATTAATACTTGAATTAATGTAGTGTTAGGCTTTAAACTACAATTAGTCACATTTTTTATTTGTTGTTAACATCATATATATTTATAGATTGGAACGCTGTCATGGGTTTACTGTATTCTTATCAACTAATGCCTACAGTAATGTAGCTGCGATTCAAATCAGTTCGTATAAACAAACGCGATCTCTAAGCGAGCGTTACTAAAACATTTATTTTTGGATTTAAGTAAACACTCGTTTTTTGTGAGCAGTTAGATGTGATTTGAGTATACATATAGTGGTACCTTGTAACATATTCAAATGTTACATAATGCATGAGGCATCCGAAACTTTATAGGGTTACGTTTTGGATGACACAATTTTCAGATGTTTAGGTCTTTAGACACAGTTTAAAATACGTTACGTAACTAAAAGAATAACTTTGTGATTTGTTTTCGTTATGAAAGGAAGCATAATTTTTAGAACTATGTTTACGTCAATGTGTCAATAGTACATTACAAGATAGAAGCTTCTACTATGTATTTGGATTCCTTTAAGGTTTCCATGACAATGCTTAATTGATAAATGCACTTTATACCTATTGGGTTATTAGTATGTATTTTTTATAAAATCTGTGTTTTCACTCTGCTTTGTAATCTGAAGAAGGCGGTGTATTTTTTCCGCCGAAAGTGCTTATTTTATTAGGAGCACATTAAAACATTTTAACTGTTAGCCTTCTCTTATTCAGTTCCAGTTTTGCCTTGTGGATTTAAACAGTTTATTTGGTTTGTTTGTCGCAAAATTTATGTGGTGGGAGCACGAGTATAGAAGATGCTGGATATGTTGAAGACTGAGAAGCATAACTTAGTGAAATAAGAAGTGGGAGAAAGAAGCCAATGAAGTATTCATAGGTTCATAGGTTAGTACTAGGCTAACTGCCCTTGTGAGCCATTTTAAGCCTAGCCTAGCCAATTATCCCTTGTGAGATTCAAACCCTGCACCTTGTGTTTGTAAGGCAAACACCTTAACCATTAGGCCACCCTCCCAAGATCCATTTAGTATCCTCATTTGTACAAATTTATGATGTTTTCAATAAATCTTGTGAGAGTGTCCTGTGATGGAAGCTACAACTGGAAAAAAAGGGGAGGGGGGTGTTTAGGTGATATAGTTAGCCAGGTGATGAACAGGAGCATAACCAGTGATTGGAAAGGTGTTCTTTCAGAAGCAGCTTGAATTTGTGAGCATTTGAGGTGTTTAGGATGTGTGGGGTATAGAGTTCCAGGTATTGGACACTTTGTTAGATAACAGGGAGTCCCCAAAGGAGTTACTGCATTTTGTGACTTTTAGTAGAAGTTTACTGGAGGACCTTGGGGATCTACAATTGGAATTGGCTTGAATTAGGTCTCTGAGAGCAGGGGAGTTTTGGGGTTGAAAGATGATGGAGTAGGTGATGGTTAGTTGGTGCAGGGATAAGATGTTAGGTTGTTTGGTCCAACTGAGTTTGTGAAGTGTGGTGCAGTGGTGTGCTCTGTGTGGTTGGTTTGTAGCAAACTTGGCTATTTTATTGTGGTAGGTCTCTAGTTTATTTAGGTAGGTTTTTCATAGGTTTCTTAGGTTTATTTATTTATTTATCCATCCTTTGTTGACAGTGTTGGCTCCACTTGGCTAGTAGCCTCTTTTCAGGGGAGACCTGAGGTGGTGTTTATACTACTAGGGGGAATTTGGCCAGGGCATCTGGAAAACATCCCCTACTCATTATTATTATGAGCAGGACCCATTTTGGATGAGCAAATTTCTGTTCCAGGTACAGAGGTGGACCAGAGAAACTGGGAAGAAGGCAGATGGAGAGAGAAGGAGATGATGGAGTGATGAAGAAATGAAGGAAAATGCAAATATCAAGACCAGATAATGTGAGTAGGATTCTGTGTAAATGTTTCAAAAAAAACCTGTTTGATGCAGATGAGTCAACAAATGATGGATGTATAATTACAACCCTCCAGTCGGGAGGATTGTGGGATGATTTACTTAAAGAAATGGAGGTTCAGAAAATGAAGATGTTTCCTGGGGAATGTTACGAAAAAATACAAAAGGATGCAGAGGTAATCCTGAAGAATAGTGGTAAGATGGAAAAGAAAACATATGCTGAAAAAGTAAAAGAAGGCAAAAGTAGAGTAGCAGAAAAGAAAGCCGAAGAAAATGAAAACACTTAAGTATGTGGTAAGGATTCAAAGTAAAGAAGACAAAGAAATAGACAGGTATGAAGTGTGGGACAACTTAATAGCTCCTTTGGGTATAAAAGCACATGAAATAAGAACATTTATTCTTATTAACAAATTGACATTTTGTGACATTATATTTGAGACTTTTTTTTCAATGAAAAAGAAAGAATACAGCCCATGGAATCTTTATGCGATAAAATCATTCAACAGGGAAACAAAAAAGATTCATGTATAATTATGAGCAGAGGTAGAAAAGGAGACTTTGAAAGGACATAAGAAGTACTGGACATTGCAAATGTTTATGATAAAAAAAGGTTTATGGACTGGTGGCTGTAAGTCTAATATTGTATTAAAAAATAGAAAGAGAAAAAAATATACATATACCAAGCATGATAAATGCGCAGGGGAATAGGAGTGTTGTAAAATACAGGGGACAACCCAAAACATGTTTTTTTTTGTGGAAAAGAAGGGCTTTTGATAAGTAACTGTGACACAAGACAATGTTATATTTGTGGGGAAATGGGACGTGATGCAAAGAAATGTGAATTGAAATGTTATAAATGTAACAAAATTGGACATTTAATGATGGATTGCAAAAATGAAAATAAGAGTAAGAAAAAAAGAAAAAGAAAGAGATTAAAATGAACAAAGAAGACATTTTAGAAGTGGTATAAATCAAAGAAAAATATATAAGAAAAAATAAAGAAGACACAAAAGAAGGTTCTGAAATAAGTGATGAGGAAGATATAAATTGGGAGGTTGTAAAAGAAAAGAAATCTATTAGTAAAATGGTAAAAGACAGAAAAAGAAAATTTAAAGAGATAAATACAAAAGACGAAAAGAAATAGATGAAAAAGAATATCTGCAGCTAATAACTGGGATTTGGTATAATGGTTAAGGTGTTGAACTCACAGACATAAGGTACAGAGTTTGATTCTCACATTTGGGAAGGAAACTGGTTAGGCTTAGAATTGCCTATTAAGAAATCTAGTCTAGTAATTAGCTATGAACTTAGGAAACCTTGACTAAAAGGGAAAATAAAAATTTTAGAGTGCTTTTTGTAAATGCGAACAGTAAAAAGAATAGAAATTTTGGAGTGGTGTAACACATGTGATATATTCAAAGACGCACAATTTTTAACAAATAAAGAAAGATTACAAACAGAGAAACTATGGGGAGGAAAGATAATCTGTCATTTGAGAAATGAGAGATGTTCTGGAATACCCATATTGTATAGAAATACAGTAAAGATGTTAGATGTAACTTTTGCAAAACTGGGAAGATATTGTAGATTTAAAATGGAAAGAAAAGTACATAGAATTGTAACATTATATGTTTATATTAATTGTAAAGAAGGTCAAAAATCTGATGAAATAAGTTTTTCCTATGTAGTGATAAATATGAACATTATAATAACAGGAGATTTTACTTATGATTTAAGATGCAAGCATAAAAAGGATAAACGAGACAGCTTGCAATGAAGAAAGAAAGAGATTAGTAATACATTTATGGAAATATATTACTATGAGAACATTTTATAAACACTGGTCTGAATGGTGGATGATATTTAAGGAAAACTATAAAAAATGATTTTTACAGTGGCAATATGCTGTGAGAAAAGTAGAGAAACAAAAATATAAAATAACATAAAACATATGCTTTGGAAGATTTAGAACATAATAGAAAGTACTTTGATAAAGAAACAAATTATATGAAAGAAATCAAGAAAAATAATTTTTTTTTTACTTAAGCAAAGATATTTTTACAAGGAAAAAGAGAAGAAGTATCAAGTTACTTAAGTAGATTAGTAAATGAAGATGGTAGTGTAATGAGAGAAATAAAAATGTAAAAGGAGAAATAGAACTCAGGAAAATATTATGACTAATGTAGTACAATATGTACAAAAAATGTAATAAAAAAATGGAAAGTAAAAAAGTTAACCAAAAATCTTAATAAAGTATTGGAAAAGATTTCTTTAACTGAACCAAATAAAGTATTAGGAAAAGTAAATATATATCTGGCTGCAAGCCCAACTGGAATATGGTATAAAATGTATAAACATTTAAGGGACTAGCAAAAAAAGTATTTTTTAAAGATTTTGAATGAATATTTAAATTAAATATATAAAGAATTATGTAGTGGAATACTTAAATGCATATGGAAGAGGGAAGATAGAAGCCAATTAAAAAACTGGAGACCGATAATATTAAATAATGATGATTGTAGACCTTTATGAAAGTAATACAAAAGAGATTTGAAACTAAAATGGAATATTATGGAAGACAGCATATATAGTATAAAGAAGAAGGGTTGTCAACAATTATTAATGATAGTTAGAGAAATTGTCAATGATAATATGAACAGAAAAGAAGAAGTGAAAATCATGATAGGAGACCTTAATAAGGCATTTGACACAAATAGACATGAAATCTTATGAGTAATAATGAAAGAATATAATATAAGTGTGAAAGACGGGAAATTATATATGTCAGCGTATTGTAATAATAAAGTAAAAATACTTGTAAATGGCTGGTTAAGCCAAGTGGTACATATGAAGAGTGGTGTAAGACAGGGATCTCCAATGAGTTGTATACACTTTGCATTAGTTATCATTATGATAATATGTGAAATAAATTACAAAATGAAGGTTGCTGGGTATATAACATCTGAAAGGTTAAGAATCCCAGTTTTGTTAACATATGCAGATGACATTATAATTGCAAAAAACAAAATCTGGATAAAAGTAGTGATAATTTGGGTCTATATTAAAAGCCTGAAACCACGAAACATCGAGTGTATGCACATCGACACATAAAGGTCGAAGTACATACACAACAAAACACTAAAAGAGCGAAATCCAAAATGCCGAACGAGTTCCGTCATCAGAATGCGCCACACAGGTAAGTAAAAAATAATACTAAATAATTAATTTAACATGCTTTTGCAGGGGGGCAAGCCCCCCTTGCACCCCCATTTGGGGGCTTCGCCCACCACACCCCCCTACCTAAATATACCAACTCTGATATATTTCCTTATCCCCACCATCGTACTCCTGACCAGGAAACACATTCGGCATTTCGGATTTTGCTCTTTTAGTGTTTCGCTGTGTATGTACTTCGACCTTTATATGTCGATGTACATACACTCAATGTTTTGTGGTTTCAGGCTTTTAATATAGACCTGATAATTTGCACCAGTGAGTGTCTAGCCATAGGGATGGCTTTAAATAAAGAGAAATGTAAAGGTTTAGGTGATGTAGTAAAGACTGGGGACACACATATTTTATAATGAATTACATTTTTGTGTTATGTATAAAATTTGGAAATTAAGATGCAAGTACAATTTGATGGGAAAAAACAATATAAGAAATAAAATAAAGCTGGAAAACATATAAATTATCATTCAGAAAAAAAAGCCTATTTGATAAATTCAGTACTGGTAGGAAAAATAGCATACTTAGCAAATGTATTTATGTTGCCAACATCATTTGAAAAGGAATCATTGCAGATACTTTTTTCATTTATATGGATACTAGATTAAACCTAGTAAAAGTGTTTGGTATGTAAATAAAGAAGATGAAGGTTTAATGTTAATTAACCCAGTGGTACATGCTGCTTCAGTAAATTTGTACCAAGTGTTAAAGTGGATAAATTAAAAAGATGAGAGATTAGTAGTTAAATTTTATAAATATATAAGTATGATGAAATTTGGGGTATGGTGAAAAAAGAGAAAAAGAGTGTATAAATAAGGAAATAAAATATTACCAAGAAAAATATTTTTGTGAAAAATAAAATTGACGATATAGAAAAAGATAGAAAACTATGGCATACGAATGTAATGAAAAACATTAATATGTAAAACCATAAGAAAATCTAACAGATGAAAAAAAATGAAAGCTATCAAAATAAGAAACAAATGGTGTAATCAGAAAATAGAATGCCACAATTTTTTGTAGAGACTGGTAATAGATAAATTGCCAGTAAAAGGAAATATGCCAAATAAGAAGAAATGTGATAGAATATATTTACATTGTCAAGTAGAAGAAACTATGAAACGTGTTTTTGAAATGTAAAACAGTAAAAAAGTTATAGGGGAAACTATGTAAAGATTTTTTTAAGATAAGTGGATAAACATGGATATGATTAAATATGGATATTATAAGAATAAAAGTAAAGAATTTGTTTTTAGTTTATGTTATATGGGTTATATGGAATGAAAGAATACACAAACTTATGTTTAATGGTAAATGGATTTTAGCAACAATATTAAGTAAAATCAGATGGTGGTTACTGAAAAAAGAGTGGGAGTCTAACAGAGATGAAAATTTAGTATGATTATGTGATTATGTAAACAGATGTGTGTGTGTGTGTGTGTGTGTGTGTGTGTGTGTGTGTGTGTGTGTGTGTGTATATATATATATATATATATATATATATATATATATGATATTTCCCATTGCCCAGGAGAATTTGGACTGAGAAAATAAAAGTAGGAGTGGTACAAGAAGTGTGTACATGGGTCTTGCCCCTTCAGAAATAGGATAGTCCAACTGGATAATAAAACTCCTTTTCAGCAGAGGGGACCAGGAAGAAAAGCTCAAACACAAAAGTTACAATACAACATATTAGCAACATTACAATAAAAATATTATATATACTGTACAAACAGTGTGAGCAGTAAAGAGAGAAGCATAAAAAGAAAGAAACAAAAATAGAGTAAAGTTTAAAAGTCATGAAGTATATTGGCATAAAATAAATCAGAATATAAAGATCAGCAACAAGAGAAAAAAATGCAAAAAATAATACAATAAGTAGAAGAGAATACAGTATTCATAAGGTTACAGAAAACAGGCATAATTAAAGTAGAAGAAGAGAAAAAAGGTAGAAGAATAAATGTTATGATGATAGAGATAATAGATGTAAGAAATGGTAAAAGTATTATAGTGTAAAAAAGGTAATAAAGCATTTTAGAACAGGGTAAGAAAGGTGAACATGAGAGGGGAAATAGGAGAACTGCAAAGAAAAAGGAACATAATAAGCTGAGGAAGAAGGCATTTAGAAAATAGTCTCAGTATTTAATATTTTATGTTACAACATAATCCAAGGAATGATTAAGTGATAAGTTATGATAAGAACGTGTACAAAAACTCTGATGTCTGTTTGTTATCTTACAGGTAAGCTATGTCTAGTGATTTGTGATTTGACAACTTGGACATTCAGACAATTGAATACAACTCTTTCACACATGAATAATGCTTGTACTGAGTGCCTCTGTGTTTTGTACTGGATGGGAGAGGGAGGGGTATGGATCCGTGATTATGCATTTTTTCTGGTCTACGCAGTATAGAAACTATGTCACCGTCCTTCCACAAAAGTGTAGTTTTCCTTCCTGCTGTGTACTTTTGTATGTTTTTGTATTGATTTATGTTACCATGCCCTGTGTTATTCTTTCTGCCTTATAGACATCAGTCTACACTCCCTTTGTATCAGCCTTCTGGCTTAACCTTATATTAGATCTTTATTAAATGCCAATTGAAACAATGACATAGGTACGGATGCATTAATAGAAAAGAAAAATTAGTGAAACTTCTCATGCAGTACAGAAAAAAGAGAGACTGGAAAGGCAATTTATAAAGAAACAATGGAAGGACATCTGTAAATCCAGAAGGTTTATGGTTTTTGCTTGGAATTGTTTGCATAGGTATTTTTATACCCCCAAGCAGACTTCAAACAATTTTTCCTCAGGTAGACACCAAATATTGGAAGTGTGATGGGAAACAAGCAGAGAGAGTTAATTGGAAACATGTTTTTTTGGGAGTTGGAACATTTGAAAAACTCACTACATAGTACTTTGTCAGAAATGTTAGGGGACCAAAGTATTGCATCTAAAGATTTTTTTCCTTTTAGATGAGGCACAATTTGAATTTCCTAGACATAGTAAGGCCTTATTACATTTAATACTATTGACTATCCAATAAGCAATTACTAGAAAATGGAAAT